>NC_064814.1:22957454-23067154 GCF_023721935.1 Panthera uncia | reverse complement strand
TATATATATATATATATATATATAAAATATATATATATATTAGACTCCTTGGTATTCCTTGGTATTCTCCCACAAGCTACTTGGGTTCCATGTATCTCAATCTTTTTGTTTTTTTTTTTTTCCCCTCTGTGTTCTTCAGTTTAGATTATTTATCTGTACTCAAATTTGCTCACTTTTTCTTCCTCTAAATCCAGTGTGTTGTTATGCCTCCCCATGTTTTGTTTTTGCTTTTTTAAATTACAGTTCTAGAATTCCCAATTGGTTCTTTTTCTTATGACTGGTAGTCATTAAGACTGTAGTTTTCCCTAAGTTCTTAAGCAAATGTTTAATACCTATGTTAAAGTCCTTGTCTGCTATTTACAACATCTGGGTAACCTTGAGATCACTTTCCGTTGCTTGTTTTTTTGTTTTTGTTTTTTCCCTGATTATGAGTCACATTTTCCTTTCCTTTGCATGGTTAGCATTTTTCTTAGTCATTTGATGAATATTATGTATAATACATTGTAAGGAGGCTGGATTATATTGTCTGTTTTCAAAGGTGTTACGTTTTACCCTGGCAAGCAAATAATATACTAGATGTTCTCCTCGATCCTGTTGGAGCTTCAGTTTAGGCTTTGTTAGGGCAATCTAAAGTAGTCCTTACTGTAGCACCTGCATTGACAAAGTTTTCTTAAAATATAAATATTTCAAATAAAAATTTTAGATTTGTAAGCTCTATTGTCTCTGTTGCAACTGCTCAACTCTGCCACTGTAGCATGAAAGCAGCCATAAAAATATATAAGTTACTAGGCATGACCGTGTTCCAAGAAAAGTTTATTTACAAAAACATATGGTCTGTCCACAAGCCATAGTTTGCTGATCCCTGCTGTAGATCACGGGCCTTCTTCCTAAGGAATGGCCTCACAGGTATCCAATAGCATGCACGAGACATTAATAATATCTCTCTACTCTGGGTGTAACAATAATTCAGTGTCTCCCACTACTATGTAACCCCTAGAGTCTCCCTTCCATTCTTTTTTCTTTTTTTAAATGTTTATTTACTTTCAAGAGAGAGACAGAGACAGAGCATGAGTGGGGGGAGGGGCAGTCCCTTCCATTCTTAATACTGAAGTAGCTTCTCTCTGTAAGGACTCAGTGTCTCACCAAGCAAATCTGCAGCCCAGCCCTTGGCTGAATAAGGTCGTGCAGAACCCTACACAGGCCACCTGTACCATTCCTCACTCCCCCTTGCCACATGTACTTTAACCCTTTCTAGAACCCTGCCCTGAAATTTTCTACTTGCATTAGTATTCCTTTATTTATTTATTTGTCTATTTATTTATTTATTTATTTTGAGAGAGGGGGAGACAGCATGAGTGAGGTGGGGCAGAGAAAGAGGGAGAGAGAGAGAATCCCAAGCAGGCTCTGTGCTGCCAGTGCAGAGCCCCGTGCAGGGCTTGAACTTAGGAACCGTGAGGTCAGGACCTGAGCTGAAACCAAGAGTTTGATGCTTGGCCGACTGAGCCAGCCAGGCGCCCCATGTTAATATTCCTTGACTCTGGTCTCTGCCCCCTCAGCTCAGCAGGACTGCCAGGCTCTTTGGGTTCTACCTCTTTGTGCCATGCTTGGGAAATTCTCCCTGGCAGAGAGCCCATTGAACGTGGGGAGCTTATCTCATACACTTCCCTTATCTCAAGGATCTTAATCCAGGGACATTCATCTTCCAATGACTGAAAATAGGTACTTTATGTATTTTGACCGATGATTTTATTTTTGTTTACAGGAAAGAGCAACTCTCATAGCAGCTGTGTCATCAGGGCTTGAAGAAGTCATCTCTCATTGCTTAAATGTAAGCTGTATAAGAAATGAGAAAGACTAATCCTGTTCAAATGGTATCTCACATGGCTATAGTAAGGAGGGCTCTGAGCCAACAGAGCTTGGGTGTGGCCTCCTTTATCACATTCTGCAATGATTACCAGAGCCCTCTATGTATGCTCAGCCTAAAACAGATGCTCTTATGGGAATTGTAATGTTTTCAACATTTGAATAATGGCTTCTAGTCAGAAGCCAATATGTCAACAAGAAATTCCAGAGGATTGTAATTGATTAAAACCCACCACAACATTGATCTCCCATAGATTCACTGACATCCCTCTACCTATTAATCCAACAAGAACAAAATTTTCAAAGCTCCTTCTAAGTTCTAGGCCCTACGCTAAGTTCTAAGAATATGAAAGTGAAGAAGGCACAGAACTTCCAAGACCTCATAGCCTGGCAGAAGACAATAACCTTGAAAAACAGAGCACTGTAATAGTGTGAAAAATCCCATAAAGGACGTGAGATGGGATGTGGCACAGACAAGTTAGAAAATGCTTGAACTAAGCCTTTACTAGTTGGTAGCAATTTATCATTCAAATGTTCCGAGCATTTCAGGCAGGAGATCATCCGAACACAGGTGCCAGGTAGTAGAGAGGGAGAATGTGTGCTCTGTGACTCAAGTTCATAAGCAAGAGATGGCAGAAGAGGCTGGACTGGTAAAAAAGACCCAGCTCGTGAACAACGTAACAGGACATAATAGGGAGTTCACGTTTTATCCCTAGAGAATGAGAAGCTGTTGAAGGATTGTGGAGAAAGGCACTGATAGGACCAAAACGAGCTTTTAGAACAATCTAGAAGGTAAATAGGAAAGGTTTGGTTGAGTGGGGGACTCAAATCAGAGGGGCCAATCATCATGGTGAGCCAAGAGAAATCTTTCAGCTTAGGGCAGTGACCTGGAGGCCGTGAGGAGGATGTCCATTTGAGAAGTATTTCAGAGGAAAATTGGAGGAGGGGGGTAGTTTTATTACTTTTTTATTTTTAATTTTTTTATGTTTATTTTTGAGACACAGAAAGAGAGAGAGAGGGAGGGAGACACAGAATCTGAAGCAGGCTCCAGGCTCCGCGCTGTCAGCACAGAGCCTGATACAAGGCTCGCACCTGAGCTGAAGTTGGCACTCAACCGACTGAGCCACCCAGGTGCCTTATGATGGCATTAAGAAGGAGGAAGTACCAGGAAGAACCCTTATTTGAGTTGGAGTAAAAGGATAATGGCAGTAATATTTGCTGAGGAAGAGAGATAATGGGAAGGACAGGTCTGTAGGGGATGATGATTCACAGTGTCATTCAATCATTCATTCACTCATTCAGCAAATATTTAGTGAATGCCTACTATGTTCTGTTCCAGGGAAGTAGTGACCGAGGCAGGCCAAGCTCTTGCTTGCATGGGCTCTTGCTTGCATGATTTTGGATAAATCATTCAAAAAATGAATAAGAATTTTAGATACTGAAGACTACAGAACAGGGTCTAGTGAGTGACAGAGAATAAAAGTAAGGGAAAGAAGAACGCTTTAGGTCAGAAAAATCCTCTTGGAAGATCTGGCATTTGAGCTGAGATATATGTGCTGATCAGAACTTAGATATGCAAAAATCCGAGAAGCATCTAGAAAGAGTGAACTGCAGGTGTCAGCCCTGTGGTTGGAATAAGGTGGACTTACTACTAAGCTAACGGAAAGGTCCATGTGACTGGAGAAGAACGAGTAGGAGGAGACGATGGACCTTCAGGGGGTCATAGGAGAGGGTAAGGATGAGGCTGTTGTTCAGACTGCAGACTTGTCCTTGATATGCACATCTCAGGGCATTCACTCCCCTTGCGAAGCCGCCCTCATTTACGTTTTAGAGACGCTGATGCTTGTCGGACACCCTAAATGGTGATGTTCAATGTTTGCCAGGTGGTCAGATGTAGTCCTGAAACTCTGCAGAGATACAATGCCTGGAGAGGTAGATTTGAGAGTTATCCACCAATGGCATATGGGTGACAGTTGCAAAGGAGGGTGTGGCTACATTCTCCTAGCAAGAGTCTGTCCAAGCAGAGTCCCAAACGAGGTGTCCATATGCACCTTGAGGACAGGCATTTCTAAGCATTAAAAGTCAATGAGAGATGGCAGTATCGTTTTTAGTTGCAACATGAGTATCCAGCCAGACACCTCTGTTTTACACCTGGTTCACTCCATTTATGTATGTATGTATGTATGTATTCTTATTCATTGGGTTTGTTTTTTAGATTCCACATATGACTGACATCATATGGTGTCTGTGTTTCTCATTCTGGCTTATTTCACTTAGCATAATAACCTTTAGGTCTATCCATGTAGTCACAAATGACAAGGTCTCATCCTTTTTGAGGGATGTGTAATATTCTGTTGTGTGTGTCAGTGTGTGTGTGTGTGTATGTGTATATACGTACGTGTGTGTGTATGTGTTACACATCTTCTTTGTCCTGCTACATGCAAAGGACTAAACTTGACCCCTTCCAACACCATATACAAAAATAAACTCAAAATGGATTAAAGATCTAACTATGAGACCTGAAACCATAAAAATCCTAGAAAAGAACATGGCAGCAGTTACTCTGACATCGGCAATAGCAATGTTTTTCTAGATCTGTCTCCTAAGGCGAGGGAAACAAAGGCAAAAATCAAGTATCGGGACTGCATCAAAATTAAAGCATTTGCACCAGAAAGGAAACCATCAACAAAACAAAAGGCAACTTACCGAATGAGAAGATATTTGCAAGTGATATACCTGATAAGGGGCTAATGTCCAAAAGATACAAAGAACTTCTACTGCTCAACACCAAACCACAACAACAAAAACCAGTCTTATTTTAAAAATGGGTTCTATGCATTTAAAAGCAGTACATATCCTTCTCAGGAACTCTGGCAAAAAGGAAGAGAAGCCAGTTAAAAATGCAATCTTGGAGAACACATTTTCAGATTGGCCAAGCTGAGTATGAAAATCAGGTGTAAACATAGGCAATTCATATTTCTACACTCTATTCCACTCTATTATTTTATTCTGCTATCCTACCCTGTCAAAACTAGCATCACTTGGGTAAGCAAAGAAGCTATTTTGTGTGTGCTATTAGCTGTAGGCTGTGGCATTACACCTGTTGTATACCTCAGCAGAGTATTGGTTCACAACTCTTGTGGGCTGAGAGTTTAGGATTGATTCCAAGTCTCTCTCTTTTCTTTTAAAACTTTAGCCAAGTTGCTTGACTTCCATAAAGCCTTCCTTTATTTATCTTCAGTGTTTCACCTCTCTGGAGTACTAATCATTTTGTATCACCATATGGCTCTCCTTCGTTGTATGCATGTGTACAAATTATCAAAGTCCTCCCAAATTGGGTAATTTTGATTTTGAGATTATAAAAAAATTGCAGATTATTAAAGAAAAAAGTTCTGTTTAGCATTATCATTTTTTTTTTTTTTTTACATCTTCCTGCTGATATAGTGGGAATTTCCTCTAAACTAAACAATAAAGCCACTCTGTGACTCCACTAACTTGGAGGGACCTGGAAGGCAATCTGGTTTCTCCATCAGTCCTCTGATTGATTTCTTTCTGCAACTCATTCCATCTAAGGAACATGTTTCTCATCCATTAAATTGATGTAACGCAGCAAATTAAATCAAGCTTTCCTGTCTTAAAACTTGCCTAGAATTCTGTGACGGTGATATTTTGGGTTGCCATGTACTTTCTTAAAGACCGAATGTCAAGTAAAAGTAAATAGAGAAAGTAGGGTGTCAGCCAATAAGCACCCTTAATAAAGGAGGGTGCATGTTAAAAGCAACTATTTCCAACAGTGTTAAGAACTACAAGGATTGATCCGTCAATCTTAAAATAGAAAGTGAGAGAAATAATGCAAGCATGTTGCCATGAGGGGTGCAGATTCTGCCTGATTGCTGATAGAGCAGCTCTAGGGTCTCTATTGATACCACAGCATCTTTTTTCAAGAAGCACTTTTTAGAGCAGGGTGAGGGAGCAGTCCGGAGGAAGCCATGAGCTTTCCACTGGGAATTCTGTTGGTATTGATTCTGGCCTGTAGGCAAATTCCAGTGGTATCTCAGGGTCCCCAGGTCTGAGAACTAGATTCCTATAGGGACTCTGACTGCCTTTGGCTATGACACACCCTTTGGCAGAAACTCTCAGCAGTTGTCAGTTGTAGTTTCAGTGTGGAAATGAATGATTTATCATCCCCTGAAAAGTGGTGGTGGTGAGCAGGACTGACGGGACAGCTCCCTGCAGTTTTACGGATCTAGAAGGGGCTCGGAGGATGAGGAAATTTGCCTTTTGCTTGCTTTAAAAAATTTTTTTAGGGGCGCCTGGGTGGCTCAGTTGGTTAAGTGTCCAACCTCAGCTCAGGTCAGGATCTCATGGTTTGTGAGTTCGAGCCCCACGTTGGACTCTGTTGTCAGCACGAAGCTGGAGCCTGCTTCGGATTCTGTGTCTCCCTCTCTCTCCGTCCCCCCAACCCCCAACTAGCGCTTTTCTCTCTCTCTCTCTCTGTCTCTCTCTGTCTCTGTTAAAAATGAATAAACATTAGGGGTGCCTGGGTGGCTCAGTCGGTTGAGCGGCCGACTTCGGCTCAGGTCATGATCTCGCGGTCCGTGAGTTCGAGTGCCGCGTCAGGCTCTGTGCTGACAGCTCAGAGCCTGGAGCCTGCTTCAGATTCTGTGTCTCGCTCTCTCTCTGCCCCTCCCCCGTTCATGCTCTGTCTCTCTCTGTCTCAAAAATAAATAAACGTTAAAAAATATTTAAAAAAATGAATAAACATTAAAAATTTTAAAAAATTTAATTATTTTTTAATGTTTCCTTTCAAATAATGGCGCTTTTTTTTTGATGGAGAACAGACAGAAATAGATGAAATATTAAAGTATTATAGGAGAAGTATATGAAGCCAAATTTTTCTTTGCACACACTAGGTGATCAGTGTGCATTATTTATAATGTGGGGATTTGACTGTGGATGGATGATACCCTGCATAAGTCAAAGAATACTCTTCCCCTGAAAATGTGTACCTTATCTGCAACAGCTCAGTGTAGCTAAACGCTTCTCTACATAGAAATGCTTTCTCTTAGCTGTGAATCACAAGACACTGTATGTCACACGGCTCCATCCATAAAGTCAACCGACAAAAAGTTCAGGAAAGAAATACCATCAAACTTTTTACTGAGTTTACACAACAGAGGGAGCCTGGAGAATGACTATATTGGACCAAAGGAGGCTGGTTACATGGGATTTTTTATGACTTTTATGAATTATAGAAATCCATTTCAGGAATGTAAGCATTCATAAAGTATTAAAAGGAAGAATCCAGTTCTGTTTATCTTGAAGACATGCTATCAAGAGGTCAGTGAGAATCACTGGTTTGTCAACTGTAGATTCAAATGATCTTAATATTATAGAATCTTCAGAGAAATTAGAGGCTATAGTTACTACTTTATGTTTTAGCTTCTTGGAGGTAAGAAAAGGAGGATTTTACTGATAAACTAAAAAGTAGATCCTGTTCACTCTGCTTTCCCAGGATGCTTCTGGATTTTCTAATGAGGCTTAAAGAGCACTGACTCCATAACACAGAAAATAAGGTTAGCTATGTTCTTTTAAATGTCCCCAAATTATCATAGTGTGAATCTACCTTCTTCCAGGGAGGAAGGGAAACAGCCAACAGACTCAGGGTCATCCCGAAGTACACAAGTGTCCCATGAATCTTCCTCCCATATTCCTTCTCAGGCCCCTCAACCTACTGTCCCATTGGAGTGAGGCTCGCAGTTTGCAGGGTCTCACATCTGGAGGCCTCCTGGTCTTAACTGATGAGGTTTTCCAATCTGTGGTCCAGGCTGCTGGCAGAAGTTACCATTTTCTCTCTACCCCTGATGAAGATAGGAGTGGAGGGACACAAGACTATAAAAAATCAAAGTACAGATGGATGATAATAGAGGGTCTTCATGTTATCCTCCAATGCTAATATTTATAGAATCAGGACAATAGTACCATTTGTCCTGTTTTTGTAAAGAATCCAAAAATATGTTGCTCTCTTTGAAATAAAGTTGGAAAAGACCCTGCCTGGGGTCTACTATTACATTTTGACTCTGTTATTTTGATAGATCTCTAAGTATAGGCTTTGTACACACACACACACATACACACACACACACACACACACACACACACACCCCTATCTGTCACCAATGTCCAATGTGTCCATCTATGTCATAAATATGCATGACATATACATATGGCTTTGCTCTCAGCTTTGCAGGGAGGCTCTGTCTCCTTTGATCTTTAAGGGGAGTCCTCCTTGGATGTTCACTTGCTAGAAAAAATTTCACGGTTGTGTTCATTGAGAATAAACTGGTCAGGGAAGGACATTAACAATACCACCTGGATGGAAATGTGAGGTTCATGTATTTTTCTGTAGCTACATGTGAGTTTGGAAAAAACTGTTCTTTGCACTATTATCCCTACCGGAGAAGGAGCTTGGATTTTGAGCTCAACTATAATCACTAGCTCCAAAGGGCTGCATAATTGTCCTGGGACATTGGTGACTCCACTGTGTGATTATATTTGGGACAAGCCTAAACAGCACCTGTTGAGAGGCTGGCTCTCCTGGGTGTGATGCTTGGGAAGTACCCTGCAGCCTCAGTGTGAGGCTGTCCCTAACTTTCCTAACTATTTGGGCTGTGATGGTGTCAGGCCTCATCCAAGAAGCCTACTTGGGCCAGGGGAATAGTTGACTAGGAGATCTTCAAGGAATTGCTTAGAAAGGGGGTTTTATTGACGTCAAATTGCCCTTGGCAGATACATCCAACAGTCTATTGGGGGAGACCGTGGAGGACACTAAACATATCCTATCATTCCTGCCACTGCACAGTCCTGTTTATGAGAGTTTGGGTCATATGAGGCTTGGCCAAGTAGACACCCCATGGGTGGAGTGATACTCACCCAACCACACCTCTGGTATGCTGTGACACCCCAAGGAGCATGTGTGGCAGGCAGGGACACCACACCCTGAGTCAGCTTCCCTCCCTGCTGTGAGAAAATAGAAAAGAGCCTCCAGAAATCATTCTTGCTTTCCCAGAGGTCTACCCTACCATCTTGGGATATAATGACGAGAGAGAAGACTGGCATGTGGGAATGTTTTCCTGGGAAGTTAGTTGGAACCCTTATTCTCCTCATATATTTATCTGAAAATAGTTTAAGTAGTTCAGATCTCATGGGACCTTGAACACATTGGCATGTGAGACTTGGGCAATAAAGTTCTGGTTGTTTTCTTGAGGAGCCCATTAGTTGTTCTGTACATGAAATATGTGTCCAAAGGATTCTCTCTCTCTCTTTCTTGATTTTTCTTTTCAGATGTGAGTTGAGATACTTTGACAGAAGAATATTCTTTTTACTTTCTACCTTCTGGAGAATCAAATACAGCTAAGAGGTAACATTTGCAATGCGCTTATTATATGCTAGACACATTGGTTATCACTTGACAGGCAATATTTAAAAAATCTCTTTTACAAGGTAAATGCCACAATTTTCTCTCCTTGACAGATGAGGAAATCGATACTTAGGTTTGGAGAGTGACTTATGATCACTCAGTTCATAAGACACTGTTTTGGTCGAAATAATCTAGGTTATGCCATGGTGGTCAATAATCCTCAAAGCCCACCAAACAGTCCCCAAAGTTCATGGTTTAAACCAAGTTTATTTCTCATGTACACTACAGGCCCACATAATTAAAGACCTAGACTGAGGGAGCCTTTACCATCTTGAAGCTTCAAAATCTGGGAACATAGCCTTCTGGTTACAATGGCAGTGAAGAGAATGCTAGAGAGTTTCTCAATAGCAGTTATGTTCTGGAAATGACATGCATCACTTCTACTCATAGCCCATTGGCCGCAACGAGTCACATGGCCCTGCCTAAAGGCAACCAAGTGCACTGGTACTCCTCCCCATGCTTTGGTGAAAAGATGAACCAACATGGCTGACTAATAGAAGTTACTACGTCAGAGGCAGATTTTGAGCTTTTAACCACAATGTGATACTTGCCTTCAGGAGAATGACTTACTGCTGGATAAGAAGATCAAAGTGGGTGTGTGGTGCTTCCTTATTCATTCTCTCTCATCCATCTTAACCTTACCATGCCTGTTATTGGATCCCGAAGAGGCACAGTATGACCTCCACTCAGTGGTCCTTCTTGCTTCTACCAAACTCCTGTGTTATTCAAGATCAATACTCAATGCCCTGTGGCCCATGGTTCACCTTTGGGATTCATGTGATTAGCACCCACACAGCTGGGAATCACTGAGTCACAGGCTGAGTCGCTGCTGGCATCTTTTGTGCCTGGAAACGAGATTTGTAGGGCAGAGTATATTCACCTCCTACACTTCTGGCAGGTTTCCGGGGCTCTGCATTCCTGCTGCAAAGCCCTATGGAGCATATCTTTGACATCACAGGGAAGCACTTATCAAATGCCACCATCCAGAGCTGACAGGGCACAACAGTCTTAGATATGGGAACCTCAGATATAAACATCTCAGCAGGGATCTCCACCATGTTTCTAGATATGGGGTTCAGGGAATGTGCCCCCTTACAACTGACTGGCTTATGGATTCATTCACTTTTTGAACTTATCCTCCAGCTAAGATACAGCTTCAATCAGCCCAGAAGTGAACACCAAGAGAGTCTAAGAAGACTCCAATGTTGGGGCGCCTGGGTGGCTCAGTCGGTTAAAGTGGCCGACTTCGGCTCAGGTCATGATCTCGCAGTCCGTGAGTTCGAGCCCCACGTCGGGCTCTGTGCTGACAGCTCCGAGCCTGGAGCCTGTTTCAGATTCTGTGTCTCCCTCTCTCTGACCCTCCCCCATTCATGCTTTGTCTCTGTCTCAAAAATAAATAAACGTTAAAAAAAATTAAAAAAAAAAAAGAAGACTCCAATGTTGAAACTGCTTGAAAACACTGCTTTTGTACAGAACTCTCTTCCTTCTATGACAAGTGCAGAGAGGGGGGAAAAAATAACATCATACCTGTGGGAGACAAATAATCAATACAGAGAAAACAGAACTGTATCCTGAGAACTAAAGGAAAAGCATGCCTCTGAAAATTACTTCCATAGGAAGTTGAATTAAAAACAAATGAATAAAACTAGCTCTTTGTTTCTCGATCTTTCCATTTTAACTTGTTCTCTCCTCCTGGTTTGCTCTTTTGTTTCACAGAGTGCAAGTCATTTTTGCATCCTTGGAGTAGAACCAAGTCAATGGACAGAGAATACAGAGGATACTGAAGAGAAATACCTCCAAAGAAATAGAACTTGCAATGTTAGAAATGTCTGTCTCAGAGATAGTAAAATCATAGACTTGACACGGTAGTAAATGAAATAAACCAACTTAAGAACAGGGGAGCCTGGGTGGCTGAGTTGGTTAAATTCTCAACTCTTGATTTTGGCTCAAGGAATGATATCCCAGTTCATGAGATGGAGCCCCTTGTCGGGCTTTGTGCAGACAGTGTGGAGCCTGCTTGGGGTTCTCTCTCTCCCTCTCTCTCTGCCCCTCCTCTATGCTCTCTCTCTCTTTCTGAAAATAAATACATAAACATTTTTTTTAAAAGAACAAACTTAAGAAACTGTAAGAATACAGTTGGATAAAGAGAGTGAGAAAACCCAGAAAGGAAAATGATCAATATGAAAAAGAGAGAACAAAAACTCAATAAAAAATTCTGGATACTTTTTAAAGAAAGAAATATGAGATCCAGTCATTAATGGTTATTGATATAAAAAATCACACATGAAAACACGAGTAAATCGTGCTCCCAGAGCATCAATCCCTAGTTAGTAAATTTCTAAATTCTCAATCCAAATAAAGAAATTTTTTTGAGACCAACGATGATAAAATACTAAAAGAAACTTACTAAAACAATCCAAAATAAGATTTGGATATATATTCCTGGGCAGAAGATAAGAGGGTACAAAGGTATACATTCTTCCTATATTATACTATGATTTAACGAATTTTAATAAGAATCTGAATGATAAGGGCTAAAGGGATGCCTGAAAAAGCGAATCTAGCATTTATCTGGAAGCAGAAACAGTACAAGTAGCCAAGACATTTTTTAGGGTTATTAGAATAGATTGTAATCAAAACAGCATGGTGGTGGTAGAACTGATAGGCAGAGAATGAAGAAAAGATGCCCCAGCATTATTTAATGATTCTTTCTCCACTAATTTTGGATGCCAAATTTAATCACAAACTCACTCTTCTATATATACCGAAGTCTATTTTTGGAAGAAGTGGTTAGCCATTGGAAATAAAGTTGGCATCATTTCTCAAAGCATCCACCACAATACAGAGACCAAAAGGGCTAAATAGTTAAATGCACAAAAAGAAGCCAAAATAAAATGTAGATGGATATATCTCTGATCTTGAGCTTGGTTTCGTTTGTCTACATATAATGAGATGGGGAAAATTTTATTCACCACAATTCCAATGATGAATGGAACTCATTTGTTGGAGAAAGTTCATGAAGTGGAGAGGGAGGCGAGAGAGGAGGCCGAGTAGTAAACATTGCTCTGTGGGAGACAAAGAGAATTTCCTTGAAATTCCAATAAGGTAGAGAGATTGAAGGCAAAAAAGAACGAGGAAAAACAAAACCCACCTGAAAACAACAACAACAACAACAAAAAGACATCATAATGTGTGTGGAGGGGAAGAGGAAATTCTGTCTAGAAGAAGTGAGATGTTGAACTATTACCAACTACCAAAATCAGAGTTTGGGCCAGTTTTCAGCAACCTCTACAGGACAGGAAGTGCCTATCAAGTATCTGGGTTATATGAGTATGAAAGCAGTGGAGAAAATCTCAAAGAGGAGCAATTGGTGGATTTTCTAACATAAGATTAGAAATTTTTTTTTACATCAAGGGTCTGCAAACTACAACCCATGGGCCAAATCCAACCACACCCATTAATTTATGTATTATCTATCCCTGTTTTCCGGCAACCGGGCAGTGTTGAGTAGCTGTGATGGAGAACATATGGCCCGCAAAGTCTAAAATATTTACTGTCTGGCCCTTTATAGAAAAAACCTTGCTAATACCAGCTCCGCATAAAAACATCGTAATTAAAAGGCAAGCTGCAAACTCAGAAACAAAATGAAACATGACACAAATATTCCAAAGCAAAGAAAAATACCCTAAGTATACAAAGGGACCTTCCAGATTTGTTGAAAAACTCCCAGACCACGGGAGGGAGAGGACGTAAATAGATGGTTCATTGAAGAAGAATATGAAGGTAGCCATGCAGGGACAAAAGGAAGCTCAGACCCACTGGTGAGCAATCAAAAGGAGCAAAATAAACCCCCATCGTATCAGTCTTTGGAGCGGGGAGGTCACAACGTGAACAGCTTCATCGACTACGTATTGTTTGGAGGTGCTTCTCTAAAGCAGTTTGGGAGTACACACTTGAACCTTAGACCAAATTAAAAAAAAAAAAAAAAAGGTTATATCCTTTGACCAAGAAATTCCACTTTCGAGAAACAGTTTGCAGATACACACGTGTAAAGGTGAGCATATTCCCTGAAGTATTAATGGCCCCGGCTCCACCTCTTACTAACTGGGATGGCTTTGTGCAAGCCACCAAACCTCCCTAAGCTTCCGTCTCATCATCTGTAAAATGTGAATTTAAAAGTAGTACCCGGTTGTAAGGGCTGTGGTGAAGGTTTGGTGTAACAGTCCACGGACTTTTTTATGAAGAAGACAGATCACCTAGTAGCAACTGTCTCAAATCCCAATGACTTTTTAAAACTGGAATAATAAGGAAAGAGTTAAATAAATACTGGTGTGCCCTTAAAAAGGAATATTATCAGCTGTGAAATTAATGCGTCTAAGTCATACCAGTGATATAGAAAAAAATCCATGGTGAAAACAAATCCAAGTACAAAAGCAAATATGCAATATTATTCCAACGATGGGTAGAGAATCCATAAATGCATGTATATGCACATAAAAGAACTCAAAATAAATACATCAAATATTAAGAATAATCCCTGACTGGCAGGAATAAGGTTGACTCTATTTACTTACTATTGTTTAAAAATCATTCTAAATATTATTTTTCAGAACCAACCAACAAAGCAAACATTTTTCTAATGGAAATGAGAATAGGTAGGAAATGACTAGAAGATTATATATTGTTGAGGGAAGGAAAAACGACAAACATATGTTGACTCTTAACTTGGCAAGAGTTGGCGGGAAAAGCGAGGTCAGGCTCCCATGAGTGGAAATCAGTCTCTTGTCTAATTTCGGGCCAGTCTCCCGTGTGTAAGTTGCACATGAGGAATGAGGAAAGGTGTGTATAGGGGTCTGGGTTGATCATAATTCATGTTACAAACTTCTCATCCTCTATTTTATTTTTTTTCATTTTTTTAACATTTATTTATTTTTTGAGAGACAGCATGAGCGCGGGAGGGGCAGAGAGAGAGGGAGACACAGAATCCAAAGCTGGCTCCAGGCTCCGAGCTGTCAGCACAGAGCATGACGTGGGGCTTGAACCCACGAACCGTGAGATCATGACCTGAGCCGAATTCAGACGCTTCACCAACTGAGCCACCCAGCGGCCCAATCTCATCCTCTATTTCAGAAAACTGGGGTCCTCAGACTACCCCCCATCTATTTCCACCAGATTGTTATCATTCTTCCAGACTCCTGCCAGGCAAATTTGCCTTCCACTCCTTCACCCAAGCGCTCCTTGAGCCTGTGGTTCTCCACTCCAGCTCACCAACCCCACCTCTTCCATCATTAGGGCACTTTCTTGGCTCTCAGCCCTCCCAGACTGACTTGCCAAATTAACCAGGAATGAAACTCTGGTCCACTGAACAGCCACCCATGCTCCCCTCATGGATTACCACTGAAATATGATTATAAATTGTTTTACTTTACCTATAGGATTGCGTGGACTCTTTTGGAATTTAATAGTTCAGTTCACATCACTGAAGTCTGATTGTAAAATTCCTCAAATTAAAACTAAACTCCTCACCCTGGTCTACAAGGCTTTAGTGGCCTGGTATTTGCTAATCTTTCTGGACTTCTAGCCTTTCAAACACCCCAGGCCTATGAACTTTCATTCTTTGTACAGCCATTTCCTTCCCTCCAGTCTTTACATGGCATCTCCTTAGAGGGACTTTCCCTGGTCCCCTCATCTTAGGCAAGGTACCTCCCTAATCACCCAACTTCTTCTTCCCTAGAGCCCTCGTTATACTATCATTATTTTCATATTTATTTCCTGTCAACTCCCATTAGAATGTGAATCCCTTAAGGGAGATGCTCTGTCTTTTGTCCTGTGCCCAATGACCCAGCCCAATGTAGCACTAAACATATATTCACTGACTGAATAATAGACATTATTTCTAATGGCTTCAACTTGTCCCATGAAGTACTTTCATGTAAAGGGTAATAGCTAGCACTGAAAAATAAAATACATGTAATAATATACCAATAACAGGGCACCTGCGTGACTCAGTTGAGCATCCAACTTCAGCTCAGGTCATGATCTCATGGTTCATGAGTTCGAGCTCCACATCGGGCTCTGTGCTGAAAGCTCAGAGCCTGGAGCCTGCTTCAGAATCTGTGTCTCCGTCTCTCTCTGCTTCTCTCCCACTCACACTCTGTCTCTCTCTCAAAAATAAATATAAACGTTAAAAAAAATTAGATAATATACCAATGCTATTTTTCTAGTTACTGCTGCCATGCCATTCATGCCTTGGGATAAAAAGACATCACCATAACATTAAAAGTGGGAGAAATGGGGAATAGACAGTCCTAAGAGGTTGGATAGACCAAGAGATCATTGGATCCTGTCCTTGCTATTTCAGAGGAGAAACTGAGAAGGTCCCACAGATGGTTGATCAGAGCCAGACCATGAACCAAGATCACAGCAGACCTTGCCTGAGTCACCCATACCAGTTCTAGGGCCTTCAGGAATTCCTCCTATCCATGGATGCTTCCCTACCTCTGGTGGATCTGGGAGAGTTCAGAGAATGCATCATTTGTTGGGCTAAAAGAAGCCTACGAGGCTTCCGTTCTTGTTCCGGGATTGTAGGCACCAACAGGACTCACTTCTAGCCCAGTAAGTGGGTTTCCTGGACAACTGAGCATAATGGAAGGAAATGTTTGTTCAGGGCCTGGCCCAGGGACTTGGCTTTCTGCCCTCTAGAAATTGGTTTCACCTAAGCCAAGAAACCAGTTATCAGATGGGAATAGCATTCCATCATCTCAGCCTTGGGTCACCAGAAGCCTAGAGGTAAAAGCCTTTGGGACATATTTCCCTGATTAAACCATCATGGTATCCTTCTGACACACATGCGTGGAGGGAAGGAATGCATTATGGAGACTCAGTGAACTAATCTTTTTACAGCATGACGTTGGGCATGAGGATTTGAATGCCTGAACACTAACAGCATTTCAGAAGAAAAAAATCTTCAATAAAGAGCTTCCCAAATGCCATCCGTGTGACATGGAGGGAACAGTCTAAAGAACTGCAAAGAAATAACGTTCTTTGTAAG
This sequence comes from Panthera uncia, assembly GCF_023721935.1. Classification (NCBI taxonomy): domain Eukaryota; kingdom Metazoa; phylum Chordata; class Mammalia; order Carnivora; family Felidae; genus Panthera; species Panthera uncia. The sequence continues at coordinate 23,050,760 of NC_064814.1, read as the reverse complement.
CAAAAGATAAGGTGCAGTTTGTGTCACTGCTGCTGGGGACAGAAACAACGCTAGTGGACTGGAGATCAGAAGGCTGAATAGGGGCCAAGGGACACTGTGGAAGTGGAATCTCCTGTTGTAGATTTTTAAAGTTTATTTATTTTTGAGAGAGAGAGAGAGAGAGAGAGAGAGAGAGAGCAGGGGAGGGGCAGAGAGAGAAGGAGAGAGAGAATCCCAAGCAGGCTCTGAGCTGTCAGCACAGAGACTGACATGGGGCTTGACCCCATGAATCGTGAGATCATGACCTGAGCCAAAATCAAGGATTGGACACTTAACTGACTTAACCCAGGTGCCCTTAAAGTTTATTTATGTATTTTGAGACAGTGAGAGAGAGAGAGAGAGAGAGAGAGAGAGAGAGCACAAGCAGGGGAGGAGCAGAGAGAGAGAATCCCAACGTAGGCTCAATTTCACAAACTGTGTCAAGAGTCGGACACTCAACAGACTGAGCCACATAGATGCCCCTAATCATAGTCATTTTTGAAGGCAGAAGCCTAGACCCTAGCTGGGGGATCAGGACCAATATGGATAATACAGCTTAATCTGGTGGGAGTCAGGAAGGGTTGAGGCAAGGAAATTAAAATTTATGGATTGTCCATGATGTGCTGGTCATTTTTCAATTGCTGACCCATTAATCTTCCAGAACTTACCACAAGCTCACTATTATCATCTCCCCTTTTCAAAGGGGAAGATGGAGTTCAGTGAGGCTAAGGGAACCTACAAGGGGGAGAGGTGGGAAGCAGATCAGGGCTCTTCTTATGTTATGCTGAGAACAAGGACAACCCCCACTGTCAGATACTAATCAGGACCATTGTTATGAAACTGGGTATTTTCTTAAAAGGAAAAAGTAAGCAAGGAGGCATCCTCTGGTTTATAGCCAAGCATCAGGGCCTTTCCATAGTTCTGACTCACGCACAGTTTCCATGGCCTTCCAACCTGGAGTCTTCTGCATTCCCAGGCCCAACTCTGCTGGGGCTTTTCCCTGTGAGTTTCACAGATGGGGCCACGATCACCTGTAGCCTCTACTCGACTATCCAAAGTAGCATCACACCAGGATGACCTCTGCCCACAGGCAGGTAGAAAAGTCTCAGTACGAGTATGTGCAGGCTCAACCAAACTTTCCTGGCTGATGTTTGTGGTCCTGATCTCCTTGGGGAGCCCTGGGCTTTGTGGTTTCTTTTATTAGCGGTTTGTTGAAGCTGCATTTTGCCAATAAATGGGAGCCGTGAGTTCACTTGCGCGGCACAGCCGTTACCCTGTCTATGTGCTCCGCAGTGGGGCCCCGGAACCCAGCACTGGCCTCAGAGGGGAACTACTGTTTAAAAAGGTAGAGGGAAGTAGAGAGGGTCCAGGTTCATTGATGTTGATGTGACCGTGACAAAGAGAGAGAGATTCTCTAAGCGGCCCGGGGAAATTAGCTAAGCAGGGAAATCCTAGAAGCTCTCCATTTTTTACTGTTTGGTGATTCATGGGCACAACGTGATAATTTACAGATATGCTCTGGACATGACCGATGGGAACTTAGCCAGAGTTACCAGACTGAATGTTACCCATCTGTATTGGTTTTGTACGGTTGTTGTAGCAGATTATCACAGATTTAATGGCTTAAAACAAATTTATTATTTTACAGTTCTGGAGACCAAAAGTGTGAAGGGGGTCTCACTGGGCTAACATCAAGGTGTCAGCAGGCCGGAGTTCCCTCTAGAGGCTCTGGAGGAGAGACCCATTTCCTTGCCTTCTCCAGCTTAGAGATAACCTGTGTTCCTTGGCTCATAGGCCCTTCTCCATCTTCAAAAGCAGCAACAGTGGGTTTCATCCTTCTCTTAACTACCATCTCTCTGACTTCAAATCCAGGTAACATTAAGGTGTGGATCAACTAGAATGTGCTTGTAAGTTTTCTCTCTCCCTGTTAGAGACTAAATGTCTGTGTCTCCCCCCACACTGCCACCCAAATTCGTATGTTGACATCTTAGCCCCTAGTATGATGGTATTAGGAGATAGGGTATTCCAGAGGTGGTTAGATTAGGGCCCTCATAAGAAGAGACAAGAGACAGCTAGCTTCCTCTCTTTTCCACCAAGTGAGGCTACAGTAAGACCACCGTCTGTGAACAAGGAAGCAGGCTCCCATCAGACACGATGTCTGCTGGCACCTTGATCGTGGACTTACCAGCCTTGAGAGCTGTGAGAAGTCACTCCGTCCATGGTAATGCGGTATAGTAGTCCAAACTAAGCCACTCTCCAAGGTATTAATTAAGAAAAAAGGAAGAAAAATAAACATTCCTTGTTGGAGCTATATATATACCTCCTCTGGGGCACGGCTGGAGTCCTTGAGAATAACTCTTAAGTTTCTTTCATGTTCTCTCTCTGCCAATAACTAAATATTTGACCATACAAGGTCAAGGTGACTTACCTGCAGGCCATGGTTTGCTCGTCTCTGTAATGGGCACAATCCCCCTGGTCCTCCTACCCTCTAGGACTAGTATAAAAGTGAGTAAGATAAAGAAAAAGTACCTTGGAAAGGATGTCACTGTTGAATCGAGCAGTTTCTGTGACCTCACCACGACAGGAGAGAGGCCCATCCATGCCCCCACCACATGCCCCCCACCCCCACCCCGACACCTTTACCAAGTACACGGTTGCTCTCTTGCTACAGGTTTTAAGTTGAATTTATTATTATTATGCTTACAAATTTGATTTGCCTTTCATATTTAAATACAGCAATGTCTCATAAGAAGGAAGGCATCAGCCGGACCATAGTGGTCACTCGATGGATATTTAAGGAGTAAGAAATGAACAAAAGGGCAGGCAAAGGGGAGAAGGAGGAATAAGGATGGGTGGCAGATCGTGGCGTCCCTCCTCACTACACTTGAGTAGAGGAAGCTCACTTCCACTCTCTTTGGGAGATTTCTTTAAGTTCACCTTCCATCTAGGCACTCCCCGTCTGAAAGAAGGGGGACGGTCTCGGGCGCCTGGGTGGCTAGTTGGTTAAGCGTCTGACTCTTGTGTTCGGCTCAGATCATAATTTTGCGGTTCTGAGCCCCAAGTCGGGCTCTGGGCTGACAGTGTGGATCCTGTTTGGGACTCTCTCTCTCTCCTTCTCTCTCTGCCCCTCCCCTGCTCCTGTTCGCGTGGGCTCTCTCTCTCTCTCTCTCTCTCTCAAAATGAATAAAGTTTTAAAACAATGAAAGAAGGAGACAGTCTTGAGGAAACAGGTGGTACAGAGGAAAACAGCACCCCCCCCCCATACCCGTTGCCCCCGTGACCGCTTTGTTAAAAGAGCCTCGCTGTCCAGGGCATTTGTTAATCAAGGAAGCACCAAGTGACCTCAGGCTTCCTTACTGAAGGCATCTAGCGCATAGTAGGCCCTGAAAATAACATTTGAAAATTGAGTGAATGAATGAGCTCAGGACTGATGTCTGTCTGGACACCACAAAGCACAGCCAAGAAAGCACAGGACCACATTCAAATCGCATAGCATGGTAATTACTGATGGCGATGGGTAGTTTCAGTACTTGGGCGCACTCGGCGGTGTTATGTGGGGTTTTCACTGTTAACTCTGCTCCCGACCTTGTTGCTGGGCTCCCAGGGGGGGAATCTGATCAGTCTCCACAGAAAGGAGCTGAGCGGGCAGATTGGACCCGTCATGGGACCCACGGGCTGCCAGAGCCCTTCCCTTCTGCAACCTTTCGAGAATCTGAAACAAGCACTCTGTTCCCCTCTGCAACTGTCTTTCCCTCTTCCCTCCTCCCGGCCTCTCCCTGGAGCTGGGCAGCGGCTACTTCTGGCAGGGGAGAAAGGAACCTCCTCTGAGTCAGGGCTGAGTGAATAGCTGTTGTTTCACCCTCAGGCCCTGAGGGCTTGGAGAGAGCCGACCTGCTTTGTCCACAGGAAACTGCTAGGCTTGGGCCGGTTTGTTGTGAATAAGCAAAAAAAAAAAAAAAAAAAAAAGTGTTCTTCAGATTGAATTTAATTAAAAACAACCACCCCCCCCCCCCAAAACTCTTTCCTTTCCTTTTGGGCAGCACTATGGTCCGATGTCTGCCTTTGAGTCAAAGGAGAGAGCAGAGGCTGGCACCCTAAATCTAGAAATGGAGGCCTGGAGTCCAAGGGCTCAGGACCACAGGTCTATAAGAAAGATGTGGGTGTCAGGGCCCCCAGCCCACCCGGGCTTCCTGCCTCCAGCACTGGAGTGAAGGGGAGCGGAGAGCTGGGCAAGGCCAGGAGGTGGGGGGAGCCGGGGAGCCCGGGAAGGAGGCCCGGCTCCCCTGCCCCAGCAGACACCCGCAGGACGAGCGAGAGAACTTTCCTTCCAAGCATTGCAAAGAGTCTCCAAGAAGGAAGCGCTCTCGCAGACAGGCCAGGAAGGCAGCATTTGAAGCTGCTGCTGGCACCGGGCGGGGCGCGGGCTGGGGCTCTGTTCTCCCACCCTCTGGCTCGCCGGGAACCCCAGGCCTCTCTGACATCATGGCTGAACATCAGGCCTGGCTTTCAAATGTTGGGGCTGCCCCGCCCAGCGCAGCCCAGCCAGCTGGACCCTCCCAAAACGGGATCTCTTGTCAGCTGCCTTTTATAGAACTATAAAACCAAAAGTTCAAGTAAGAAGCCTTAGACCAGGCATCAGAAAAGGCAGGCTTTGCCTCCTTCCATACTCTTCCTGACTTTTCCCCACGGCTGCGGCTTCTAGCATGTGACAGAGCTGCAGGGCCGCTGGCTTCCACCTCCCAGCTTCATAAAGATCCTGCAACTCCAAAGGCACAGTAACCTGCCAAGCAGAGGGCTCTGGACATGTGCTTTGGAAGTAGAAGAAGGGGGAGAGATGAGGGGAGGGTGTGCCACAACCACCCTCCCCCCCGCCCCAGGGGAAAGGAAAGATTCCTCCATAAAGTAGTAAAATGAAAGACAGATCTAGAAAAGGTCAAAGAGGCAGCACAAGACCACAGTCAATGAGGGCAAGACTTTTGTCAAGTGTCTGTGACCTCTGCTATTTCAAACTTGGTCTTACGCATTTAATCCTTTGACCAAAGAATACATGAGTTGGGGGTGGGGGTGCACCACCAGATGAACTTATGCTCAACTGAGTGTAGAAGGGAGAGAGCATTAGACATTTGGAGCTTGAGAAAGGAGTTGAATCTTTAGGTCAAGAGCCAACCACAGTCGACCCTACGTCAATAATGGTGGCAGAAAGAAGCAAATGGGTAAACTCTGTTATTTTTGCCTCCTTAACAAAAAAACCGAACTAAGTTCAATGATAAAGGTCTCTGTGGTTCTTGGGGAAATGAGACTCCTACAGTTTGGGAAGGCCCTTTTATCCTCTAAGCATATGAGAAGAAAAATCAAAACCACATGGAACTCACTCGAAGGTCCAAGATGGTGGCTGAGTCAGCACAGCTTCCCCTGTGGGACCATCTTGTCCCTTGGCCTTATCTTTTAAGCATGGAGTCTAACTGCAGCTTAAAGGATTGATGTGAAGAGGAAGGAAGGGTATTAGTAAAACCCTTCTTTGCTCAAATTAGATCAGTTATCTTGACCTGATAAAGAGACTTTTTTTTCCAGGTATAATACATGAGACCTTTCTTCTCTTGGCCTTGGGATATTAGCATGTACATCAAGCATTAACATTCCTGCAGGCCCCTCAGATTATATCAGACTGTTATGTAACTGGCATTATAAGATTGGAAAGGCTCTTAAAGATAATACCTGGGTCAAAGTCTTTATGAATGAGGCTGAGGGAGGTTAAATCACTTATGCTTTGTACACACCTACATTTATTCATTAAAGGTTATTATTACCATCACTCTGGTCTTGCTGTTGTTATTATTCAGCACCTACACACGCTTAGCATTGTTCTGCACACTGGGGAGTCCTCGGTGAAAAAAGGGGAGCGATATTCTTTTTTTGTGTGTAGAGCTTGCAGACTCCTTGGAGAAACTAACAAGTGAACAAATGTGAAAATGGTATCTTTTCAGAATATGATGAAGACAATGGTGACAGAAGGGACGATTGGTTAGGTTATGACGGGCAGGGAAGATCTCTCTAATCAGGTGACCTCTGAGATGAACTCTCTGAGACGAGACAGAGCTAGCCACAAGAAGCTCTGAGAGAACTGTTTTCTAGGCAATGGGGTGGCAAGTGCAAAGGTCCTGAGGCTGAAACAATCTAGGTTATTTCATTTTTTTTGAGGCAGAGATAGACCAATGTAGCTGAAGTGTAGCAACTAGAATGAGTGAGGGGAAGAGCAGCATGAGAGCCACTGCCTACTGCCACCCTACCCCCAGCTGTCTATAAACAAGGTCCATGAACCCTTGTATAGTTCTGGAATTAATGTGACCTTTGTGAGACCACCTCTCTCCTGTTGCAATACTACTGAGGTTGCCCTACAAATTCTCGCAGAGAACAACTCCAAGATCAAAGCTTGTTACCCACCCCCACATTACATTGCAGTTTACCATCAAAAGTCCAAGCCCACAAGAACATGTACTGTCACTGAGACCTTCAGACCTTGTTATAAGTTGGACTGTGTCCCATCCCGCCCCCCAAAAAGAGATATGGTGGAGTACTAACCCTTAGTACCTCAGAATGTGATCTGATTTGAAAATGGTTTTTTTTTCTTCAGATTTAATTAAGTTAAAATGAGGTCATCGGAGTGGGCATTTTTCCAATACAACTAACATCCTTATAAAAAGGAGAATTTTGGACACATAGGCAGTCTTTCATTTTTGTTTCTTTTTTCCTTTATTTATTTTGATAGGGAGAGTGAGCAGGGGAGGGGCAGAGAGAGAGAGAGAGGGAGAGAGAGAATTTCAAGCAGGCTCCACACTGTCAGCTCAGAGCCCTATGCGGGGCTCAAACTCACGAACTGTGAGATCATGACATGAGCTGAAACCAAGAGTCAGACACTCAACCGACTGAGCCACCCAGCCGTCTTTCAAAATCCTTCCATGTGACTGGTAACTCAGAGTCCCTCCTTTATCAAAATGCCCCATTTCTTTACCCTTTTCCATGAATGTCCTCCTTGAATGTCTTCTGTGACTAAAACCAGTCACCCCTCGAGGTGACCTTTCAACCTTCTGTTCCAGTGGCTTTTCCTTCCTCCCCATGGACACAGGGCCTAGAAGGGGGTTATGTCTTCCTTGCGCCACATTCTATCCTCTATCCTTTATCCTCCCCAACCCCAGACCCTTTAATGCCCATAGCATCGGACTATACATGCCATTAACCACCCTTTCTTGGGTGGGTTAACCCCTGCCACCCTCTGAGCTTCCCCCCATCTACGGAAGACTTGCACTGGCTACCTTTTACTGCCAACACCAGCTGCAGCCGTCATCTTCTTGGGTTGTCTCCACGATCATTTAGATGGGCCTTTCGCTACTCAGGACTCTCAGGTTTTTGGTCTGTTCTCTTCCAACTATCTTGTCTTCTACACTCACTGGTTGTCTCCCATGGTCACACCCAGCCATTCAGTAGACACTCTTCCTCCCAAATCTCATTTTTAAGAATCTCACTCTCCAACCACCATTTGCTATCTTCCAGATAATTCCCTCTACTACCCTGACCTCAGCAATTCTTTGGTCTTACGAGACCTCTAAACCACCAGCTGGTCCATTTGGCATCATTCCTTCAACCCTTTCATGGCCTCATTCTCTTATTTCTGCCGTTACAGTCAATGCCTTGCATAAATTTTCAGCTTTCATCTCTCCCTCCAGTCTACTGACCTAAAAGCCACCCTGCTTCAACCCAGCTCTTTACCAGCTTGGAATCTGCACAAAATATTTAAATATGGCTGGAGGACGACACCAAGCAGGGCTGTCTGGTCACGTGTTAGTTTTTTACCACAAACAAACCTCAGTCGGGCCCTCAGCACTTCCTGGCCATTCCAATACATTCCCCTGGTCAATTTACGATCCCGTTCTCCAAGGCCACTATTTCACATGTCCTCTCTCCTTGCATCCACCCCCTCACTCTCCGTTGATGACCTCATCTTTTATTCACCGAGAGAACAGAAGCAGGCAGAAGAGAACTTCTTCATCCACCTGCGAGTGAGTCACCTACCACCTCCTGCAGTCCCCATATATTCTGCTTTCCCTACAGATGGTGCCTGCTCCCCCCTGAGACTTTGTTGCTAGTGTGCCAGGTCCTGCCCGAGTTGCACCAGATCCTGCCCTGAATTGCACCAGATGCTATCTCGGATCACACCAGATCTCGCCCTGAAGTAAAGGCTGCTCGGCAATGATCCCTCCTTCCCTCAATATAATCTTCTTTCTAGTGTCCCGTTCTTGCCAACTGGTAAATGTGCTGGAATATCTCCTGTTTAGATAATCTCCCCCTTTCTTCCTATCTTCCTCTAGCTATCACTTGACTTTCTTGTTGACATCTCTCCAGACTCCTTGAAGCTGTTACCTGTACTCTGCCTCTCCCTCTTCACCTCTGCATTATTCGCTCTTCTCAATCCCCTTCCACAAGGCTTTGTCCCCATTTTTCTGCTCTTGTCTCAGCCCTTGGCCAGATTTAAAGACCAATTCTCAATCTATGGCCGTATTTGGAATGGCAATTTTTCCTCACTTCGTTTTTTTGGGCATTATGCTCTCCTGATTTTCTTGCTTCCTCGATGGATTCTCTTTTTCCATCTCCTTTCCTTTGTCCTTCCTCTTTTTCTCCTGGTCTCTAAATATGTGTTTGCTCTGGGGCTTAGCTCTGGCCCTCTTCTCTTCTGTGTCTATACTACCTGGCACTTCCATTCCGAGATCACAGCTTTAAATGTCATCTATGTGTTGATGAGTCACGAATTTTTATCTCCAGACCCAATCTCTCCCCTGAATTCCAAACTTGCATATCCAACTGCTTACCAGACATCTCCACCCAGACATCTAATAGGTATGTTGAATATAACATGTCCAAAATGGACATATTGATCCTCCTCTCCTCCTTTCCTCCCCAAATATGCTCCTCCCACAGATTTCCTCACCTCAGGAAATGGCGTCTCCATTCTCTAGCTGTTCACGTCCCATTTGTAAGAGTCATCTTTGAAACCTTTCCTTCTCTCCTATCTCACAGGAAGATCCATCCACAGGTCTGTCTGCAGTACATGTTAATGGAAGGAACTGACCAATGCCATGAAGAAAAATAAAGCAAGGTGTGGGGACAGAATGTACCAGAAGGGAAGAGAAGATAGACTCTGAAAAAGTGACATTAAAGCAAAGACCTTCCTGAAATACAGGAAGGAGCAAACTCTAGCAGGATCTGGGGAAGAGAGCATTCCAGCAGAGGGAAGAGCAGGCATGAAGAGGGTGAAGTGGCCAAGAGTACATCGCGTCTGAGGGGCATGTTCAGAGTGCCTGAAGCGGAGAGTTATGGCTCCGCATTATGAAGGGTCTTGTCAGTGTAAGCCTGAGGTTTGCATTTTATTCTAATCATTATGGGAGATGAATGGAAGTTTCCAGCAGGAGAGTGTCATGATGGTTTATATTTTGTAGGTAATGATGGCTGCCTGGTGGAGAATGGGTTGTAAGAGACCAAGAGAAGAAGCCATGGGCCCAGCTAGGACCTTACTGCAATATTCTCGAGAAGATGTCAGTAATTTTTTTCTGTAAAGGGCTAGGCTATGGAGTGAATGTTTGTCCATTGGTGAATTCCTCTCCCCAATTCATACACTGAAACCCTAATCCCCAGTGTGATGATATGTGGAGATGGGACCTTTGGGAGGTAATTAGGTCATGAGGGTTGAGCCCTCTTGAAGGGATTAGTGCCCTTAGCAGAAGAGATATTAGAGTGTCCCCCACCCCCCTCCCCCACACCCACATCGTATGAGAATACAAGAGGATGGCTATCTGTAAACCAAGAAGAGGACCTTTCTCAAGACCACACCCATGCTGGTTCCTTGATCTTGGACTTCCCAGCCTCCAGAACTGTGGTAAATACATGTTTATTGTTTAAACCAGCCCCCACCTCCAGTCTGTGGCATTCTGTCATAGCAGCCTGAACTAATGCAAAATAATAAATATTTTAGGCTTTGCAGGCCACACACTTTCTGTCACAACTACTGAATTCTGCTGTTGAGCAATAATTTGGCCATAGACAATAAACAAATTAATGGGCGTGGTTGTGTTCCAACAACGCTTATTAACAGCTGTGGGCTGGATTTGGCTTGTGGGCCATAGTTTGCAGACCTCTGTTTTAAACCAGAAATGCTGATGGTTTGCCTAGGCCCACAGCACTGACAGAGTTTTAGTAGCTCTGGAAAGCCGCAAAGGGATTAAATGTGGGAGCTAAGGGGGTAGTAAAGAATCAAAGACACCCTCCTGAGATCGACTTTTTAATCTTTCCATTTTATTATGTGACTTCGTAGGCTTTTCTTATTTGTCATTTCTCAGCAATAGTTACGTTTATATGTGTATTAAGGTGAACAGGTAAAATCCGTTTGCTATCAATGGAAAAAAGTAAGAATCAAGTCCATGTAATGGGAAATTAGGTGACCTCCACCTGGCAAGCCCCGGTTTTCTGCTACACAATATTCTCCCCCAAACCAACCTTCTATCCCCATTGGGCTCAGTAACTCACCAATGGGTGATGGGGGAGATGGTGGGAGTGGTCTTCTGCGGGGGGGGGGGGGGGGGGAGTCTTGTAGCCCTCAAATTGTTTAGAATTGCCAGTGCAAGGGCCAATAAAATACAGATGGACTGTTAATTGTTTTCTAGGCTGCTCTTAAATTCCTTACCTTTACTCCACCTTTTTATTGCCTGTGCCCAAGGCAGACACACCCATTGCCCCCATTTCCTTGGTAATCATTGTCCTAGCCATTCAGAGAAAACAATGAGGGCCCCTGACTCACACTTTTGCATCCGAACAGTGAGAAGGGGATACTCACTCCCTGTTCTGCCATTAAATTTTACACGTGATATTGAGATGAAAGAGCGGACCTAGACCGGCCGACTCCATTTTGTCCTGTGTCCTCCATCTTGAGTGACTATGTCCCCGACATGGCCCCCTTTCCGGAAAAACTGCAGAAAGAAATTCCCGCTCAAACCTCAGACCACGCCTCCTCCCCTTGAGTAACTTCCCGCTCACCCGTTCAAACTTCCTGTTCAAACCACGCCCGGCAACCTGCGCAGCGGGACTCTGACCCTTCCCCAGCCAATCGGCTAAGGCCACGACCGTCACCCCCCAAACTGCACCTAGATCCCTATAAAACCTTTGTGCTTTTGAAACACGCTCTCTCTCTCCGGCATCTCACCGCTGCATCGGTGCAGGTAGGGGATTGAGCTCGAGCTAGCTCGAGTAAAGGCTCTTTGCTTTTGCATCAGACTCGGCTCCCTGGTGGTCTTTGAGGATCACGAATTCTGGGCATAACAGAGAAAAGACTCCCATTAGGAAAAAGAGAAAGGAGAACAAGAGAGCAGGAGGGAAAAATCTAGTCATTGAAGGAGTTAGTTAGGTATCACTGAATATCTGAGTATCTAGAATTTTCCCCAAGGACAGGCGCTGATGGATACGGAGTAACAGCTATAGGGAGGTGTCGTCCACCGCTGAGCTGAGCGTGAGCTGAATGCAGGAGGGAGAATTCAAGAGGGTAGCCTGTGTCCCCAGCAGCTTCCTTTCCTGCACCCGTCCAGGTCGCCATTCCCTCACTGGGAACACACTGTGCTAGGTAGGCCTGGCTGGAGAGCATTCTCGGTGTGGTAATAAAGTGCACACTTATAATGTTGGGCTCAGTGACAAGAACAACATGAAATAGCGCTCTACCCACCCACTGAGAAAACCGAGTGTGTCACACTCCTCTGTGTCATGGTTTTAAAAATATCTCCACTGACGGTCCAAGTCTCAGGTTGGGTTTGAGGGGTGTTTAGTGCCTAACTGTGCCAGGTGGAAAATGTTTTCATCAGAATCCCAAGGACCCGAGTGATGGACATCTGCTGCCTTGGCGCACGTGTGTGTGTGTGTGTGCGTGCGTGTGCATGAACGTGTGTTTAAGAAAAACGGGGGTGGGTGGCTATTTCTTTGCTCATTTTTTCCCCCTTTTTCTTTCTTTTTTAATTACATGTTCCTGACAAAGAGGTGTGGTCGCTGGCACTGCAGCCGAGACTCTCCTCCACCTCTAACCACACGGGGAGAAGAATATAGAGGGCTTCTCAGCACTCAGCGTGATTCTCGGCATCAATGGAAACACAAACTCCAGGGCCAGCGAAGAGCCAAGGCTTCTTGGGAATGAGGGGTTTAGAAGCTTGGTGAGCGTCTGGAGAAAGAGATGGGCTCTTCCCCAGGGTTTATCTCTTGGTTTCTCTCTATCGTGCTTTCTTCCCTAAGAAGAGCACATCTACTGGAATTCTGAAGGGGGCTTCAAACAACACGGTGAGCCTTTTAACCCCTTTGTGGCTCAGTCTTACTTTGGAATCTCCAGTGCTTATCAGCAGGGCAACTCTGGCAAGTGGTTTAACCTTTAAGTCTGACCTTCCCGACTTATAAAAGGGGATGATAATAATACCTATGCGTTAAACTTGCAGGGGACAGTCAAATGCTATGACTCAAGGCGAGCACTTAACACAGGACCTGGTGCATAGCAAGCGCTCAAGAATTGTCACCTGTGTTTGCAGCTTCAGAGCTTTGCAGATAACCAACATGTGAAGAGAAAGTCTTTCACTTGAATATAACACAGGAAAGATGTACGTGAGGCTGCCTGTGCTCTGGTCCCCACCTTTTCTCTGACCCCATCTCTGTTCCCTCAGATGGATGCTGGCTCGCTGACCTTCTGGAATTTCTTCATACACATCAAACATCCAGGCCTTTACAGTTGCTGTTTCTTCTGCCTGGAATATTCTACACCCTAATAGCCTCTTGACTTACTCCATTACTCCATTCTGATACTTGCTTAAACTTACTTTATTGAAGAGGACATTACTCTTCTAACATCGTAAAATGGCACCTGGGGTGCCTGGGTGGCTCAGTTGGCTAAGCATCCGGCTCTTGATTTGGGCTCAGGTCATGAGCTCGCAGTTTGTGAGTTCTAGCCAAGCCCCTCTTTGGGCTCTGTGCTGACAGCGTGGAGCCTGCTTGGGATTCTCTCTCTCCCCCTCTCTTTCTGCCCCTCATCCACTCACCACTCTCAAAATAAGTAAATGCACATTAAATATATATATATATATATATATATATATATATATATTTGCCCTATTTGCCCTAACCCTCTTTCCTGTGTTATTTGCTTTCATATCACTCACTACCTACATGTTATGGATTTACTAATTAATATACTTGTTATATATAAATATATATATAGCTTCCCTTCTAGAACATAAGATCCATGAAAGCATCAGTTTTGTCTTCTGTTGTTGTTGTTCCCTGAAGTATTTCTAACCTCTAAAATGGAGTTCAAAATACAGAAGGCATAAATATTATGCCTAAATACACTAAATATCAATTAAATGAAAAAACAAATAAAACATGTACGCAATTCCTATTGTACAGAGGAAGACTTGATGGCTACACAGTAAACACTCATCCTGGGATCTTCAGATGACTTTCCAGTTTATCCCAATAATGAAGAGTAATGAGAGCACTCAGGCAATCAAGATTATTCTGTGTTTTGATCTTACCTGTATAACTTTTGATAGGAGATAACTTTCCACGTAAATCCATGAAATTCATACAGGAATAATTGCAATATTTCCTATCCTTGGTGTTTTCAGCCAGGGTAATATTATATTTGATTGGAGATGTCTCTCATAGGAGCAGGAAAACCTCTCTTTTCTCTACTGACCGTATTCTTCTTGCATTCAATATACTTCCCAAAGGTCTCGTGACTTATAAAGTTCCCAGTAGTTAGGAAGGTTTGACCCTGCTCCTTCAGACTTCCCCAAGGTCACCTTGTCTGAACTAGAAGGAGGCCTCCTCTCTATGATTAGGTTTTTGTACACTATGCTTCATCTTCAAGAAAAAAGACCTCTGCCATCCAGACAATGCAGTATCTCCCAAATCACATGCATAAATGTTCTCTCTGGGCTTTTAGGATTTTTATACAATGAAGCAAATCATGCCAACTCTTGAGTCTTGGAAACTGCATCAGAGCAAAAGTCATTAAGCAAGATATTGAAGGACCAGGGGTGCCTCGGTGGCTCAGTTGGTTAAGCGTCTGACTTAGGCTCAGGTCATGATCACATGGTCCATGAGTTTAAGCCCTGCCATCAGGCTCTGTGCTGAGAGCTCAGAGCCTGGACTCTGCTTCAGACTGTGTCTCCCTCTCTCTCTGCCACTCCCCCACTTGTGCTCTGTCTCTTTTGCTCTCAAAAATAAATAAACATTAAAAACAACAACAACAACAACAAAGATACTGAAGGACCAGACAAGTGAACGAAGGTATCTGCTTAAATGTCTGAAAACACAGAAGATTATTATCGGACTTCTCTTGTGTTTCTGTTCAAGTTGAGGACAGCTGAGTTGGCTAAGTGTGATTCTCACTTACCATCACATACAGAAAAGTAAACTCTAAGGCCATTGTTGGAAAAACTCATCAGGAAATTAGCTAAATGCTCCCATATCCACAAATCAATCCACGCCTTCACTGTGGATAGCAGTGCTCAGATCTGGTCCTCACCAACCACAAACCTAGCTTTGAAGGCACACAATGTGTCCCACTCTCAAAAGTCCCAGCACAGGGTCAGGTACTACAGGAATATTTTATTTTACTTTTTTCAATTCAGAAGAGAAACTTGCCTCACTCTGCTCAGGATCCAAGTGTTCTCAGGACTTTCAGGAATTGGTGAATTGAAGACATGGTTTTGTTGGCTGTTGTGTTCCATTTTGGACACAGTAAGTCATTTTCTCTTTATATCTGAAACAGAAGCTTGATTGTTTTGTATCTGGGCAATAGAACTTGTGATCCTTCAGCAGCTTGGCTGTTTATAATGACCTATGGGCATTTTCCTCTGCCATTTAACTCATATGTCGTAGGAAACAAGTTTAAACCTTCACCTCCTTGTTTTTATCTCTTTCTGCCATTGAAAGGGTTCAAAGTGTGTTGAGTTTGAAAAGAAGAAGCAACAATTTGGCTCCCGAACCCAAAGATTTCAGTAAGGAACTCTCCTGAAGGCAAGTTTATTCCGTGGATTCTCTCCACCCTTGACCATCCCCCCGATTTCCCCAGCTTATTTGCACCATGGCATCTTTCCTGAGATTCTCCCAAAGAGGCCTCCCTCCAATGACGATGGTAGCCCAAGAGGCTGCCATCCAGTGACATCAGACCTATTGGCAGTAACCACAGTGGCACTTCTGACGATATGCCAAGAGTTCTAGGAGCCAGGCATGAGGTGGGTAATCCAAATAACCATTCCTGCCCAAACTGCCCTCTGCTGAGACAACCCACCACTAATTAAAGGCCATCTGTTTATACCATATAGCCTATCCTGCCAGAAGCAGCCAGATGTCAGTACATTACTCTAGTCCGTGACCTCTCTTAGGATATTAACATGGATTATTTATGGGTGGGCTGAGTTGGTTACTGTACATGAGCCTCCTTCTTGGTGCATGGCTTAAGAAATTATATTATATATAAACTTTATGACGATACCATTAATTCTGGGTCTTGCCAAGTTCCAGACCTATATGCTCCATAGTGGGGTTCTGGGCCTGTTTCAACAATAACATTTTTTTTAAACACTCCAATGTCTCATGTCTCTGTGTTTTCCATGGGCTCCCCATAAGTATTGATATGAATACTCTCTTCGTGGGAAGTCACTGGCATTTAGATCTCACGGACTGCCTGTGAACTACCCTCTCTCCTTCAGTTAGAGAGGGATGCCAAGTGAGGGTCTTTTTTTGAATCCAAAGAGAACTTGGTGTCATCATTCTTGATGTTCCTTATTCTTCTGAGCTGCGAGTTGAAATGCCTTCTTTCCAAAGCAGATGCTGAGCCAATTCATTTACCCTATGAGGGGAGGAAATTTGGACGAAGGCAGAATTAAGAATCAAAAAATTGGAATTCTAGCCCTGGCTCTACTATCTGTATGTCATGGGAACCTGGGCAAGTTGCTCACTCTTTCTCAGTCTCAGACTGTTCTTTTCTGCATTTCCAAACTATGTGTCTTATGTATAAGTGAGCGTTAATATTTAACTCTGAAAGAAATATAAATTTTTATTTTATTTTTTTAATTAATTTTTAATTTTCATTCCAGGATAGTTAACATACAGTGTTATATTAGTTTCAGGTGCACAATGTAGTAATTCAACAATTCTGTACATTACTCAGTGCTCATCATAGCTGTACTCTTTAATCCCTATCCCCTATTTCACCCATCCCCCCACCCATCTCCCCTCTGGTAACCATCAGTTTGTTTTTTTTTTTTTTTTTTTTAATTTTCTTTTTTCTTTTTTAAAATTTACATCCAAATTAGTTAGCATATAGTGCAACAATGATTTCAGGAGAAGATTCCCTAGTGTCCCTTACCCATTTAGCCCATGCCCCCTCCCACAACCCCTCCAGTAACCCGCAGTTTGTTCTCCATATTTATGAGCCTCTTCTGTTTTGTCCCCCCCCCATTTATACATTATTTTTGTTTCCCTTCCCTTATGTTCATCTGTTTTGTCTCTTAAAGTCCTCATATGAGTGGAGTCATATGATTTTTGTCTTTCTCTGACCGACTAATTTCACTTAGCATAATACCCTCCAGTTCCATCCACGTAGTTGCAAATGGCAAGATTTCCTTCTTTTTGATTGCTGAGTAATACTCCATTGTATATATATACCACATCTTCTTTGCCCATTCATCCATCAATGGACATCTGGGTTCTTCCCATACTTTGGCTATTGTTGATAGTTCTATAAACATGGGGGTGCATGTGTCTCTTTGAAACAGCACACCTGTATCCCACGGATAAATGCCTAGTAGTACAATTACTGGGTCGTAGGGTAGTTCTATTTTTAGTTTTTTGAGGAACCTCCATACCATTTTCCAGGGTGGCTGCACCAGCTTGCATTCCCAAAATATAAATTTCTAATAAAAATATTTAAGTAATTGGATTGAGTAATACTTACTCTTCATCCTGAATCTCTATTCTGTGAAATGCAAAATAAAAAATGCCAGGAGGGTTTTAAGTCTACATTGGTCTAAAGTACTTATATTGCTAGTGTTTGTCCTGCCTTCCTTTTTTAATTTTAATTTTTTTTAATTTTATTTAAATCCAAGTTACTTAACATATACTATAATAATGATTTCAGGAGTAGAATGTAGTGATTCATCACTTACGTATAACATCCGGTGCTCATCCCAACAAGTGCCCTCCTTAATGCCCATCACCCATTTAGTGCATCTCTCCACCCAACGCCCTTCCAGCAACCCTGTTTGTTCTCTGTGTTTAAGAGTCTCTTATGGGGCGCCTGGGTGGCTCAGTCGGTAAAGCATCT
The DNA here is from genome assembly GCF_023721935.1 of Panthera uncia. Classification (NCBI taxonomy): domain Eukaryota; kingdom Metazoa; phylum Chordata; class Mammalia; order Carnivora; family Felidae; genus Panthera; species Panthera uncia. The sequence continues at coordinate 23,033,338 of NC_064814.1, read as the reverse complement.
GACTTCAACTCAGGTCATGATCTCACGGTTTGTGGGTTCAAGCCCCGCATCAGGCTCTGTGCTGACAGCTCAGAGTCTGGAGCCTACTTCGGGTTCTGTGTCTCCCTCTCTCTCTGCCCCTCCCTCACTCATGCTCTGTCTCTTTCACTCTCAAAAATGAATAAATGTTAAAAAAATTTTTTGAAAAAGAGTCTCTTATGTTTTGTTCCCCTCCCTGTTTTTATCTTATTTTTGCTTCCCTTCCCCTAGGTTCATCTGTTGTGTTTCTTAAATTCCACATGAGTGAAATCATGATATTTATCTTTCTCTGAATGACTTATTTCACTTAGTGTAATACACTCTAGTTCCATCCACATTGTTGCAAATGGCAAGATTTCATTCTTTTTGATTGCTAATACTCCATTGTGTGTGTGTGTGTGTGTGTGTGTGTGTGTATATATATATATATATATACCACATCTTCTGTATCCATTCATCTGTTGATGGACATTTGGGCTCTGTCCATGCTTTGGCTATTGTTGATAGTGCTGCCAGAAACATTGGGGTGCACGTTCCCCATCAAAACAGCACACCTGTATCCTTTGGATAAATACCTAGCAATGCAATTGGTGGATCATAGGGTAGTTCTATTTTTAATTTTTTGAGCAACTTCCGTACTGTTTCCCAGAGTGTCTGCACCAGTTTGCATTCCCACTGTCCTGCCTTCCTAAAGGCATGTCACAAAGAGAAAGTGAAGAAAGCTAAGCAATTCTGATTTGATACATTGAAAATTCAGGGCCATTGCGGTGGAAGACGTCACAGTTTTCATGTTTACATTTTTCCTCAAATGTTCTCCCCATTGCAACCAATAGCCAAGAGCCAAAAACTCCATTCCTATTATATCTTACCCTTAACCACCCAACATCTAATTATTATTGGATCTTCTAGATTAATTGTTCTTGACTCAAGTAGCACCACCTCCTAAAGGCTGGTTTGAAAACAGCCCTGGGCAGCTTGAGGTGTTACAATAGGAGGCTGTGGAGATTCTAATGACACTGCATGCATGGGGTCAGTAATGTTGCTCATTCTGCCATGTGTTGGCCACTGTTTCACAGCAAAGAAGTACCCTGAGTCCCACACCATCCTCCAAATATTTCATTGAACATTCGTATAAAATCTGCTAACAGTTAGCTGAGCCTAGAAGCTAACCCCATCTCACACATGAATACAGTTCTTTACGTTTTAATATCTCATGAATATTCCAGAAATGCAATTTTCATGTAAATTAAAGAAACGTTATACCATGCATTATTTGTAAATTCCCACAGAGCTGTTTGCCAGTTTCAGAAATCACACCAAGAATGGAAACATCACCACGGCACTTGAGCTGTCAATAAAACACATTTGTATTGGGTTGTTGAATAGGGTAGTGCTGTGTGCATGGCCTTGTTTGTATCAGTCTGTGTTTACAGCTGGTGCATTCACAGAACATGTCCGACTAGTTCATTACGTTTGTAGTGGAGAGACATCCAAGTATATATATGCTAGAACAGGCAGGGTTGGCTTCACAGATGTGGACCCTACTCGTGGTTGGCTACTCTGTTATCACTGTCTTGAAATTCTTAATAATTTTTATTAGGAGCCTGCATTTTCACTTTGCCCTCGGCCACACAAATTATATAGCCATTCCTGAGCATAGGGGTTGGCAAATATTTCCTGCAAAGAGAAAGATGGTAAATACTTTAGGTTTTGAGGGCCAAGAAGGCATCAAAGATATGATGTAGGAACTCATGTAATTATTTTAAAAAACAACTATTTAAAAATGAAAAAAAAATCATGTTTATCTCATGGGCCATATAAAAACAGGTGTAGGGCTGTATCTGGTAGTTTAATGACTCCTGTACTAGAATATTTTTATTATAAAATAATCACCTCATTTCTTCTTTACGTTACAATTAAGGTATTTCACTTCTTTTTCTGGAATTATGTTTGTAGGCTGTGAATTTCATTCTACGATAGTAAAGTAGCCTTTACAGAATTCAGCTTACCAGACGCGGGCATTAGATCTGGGAGAACTATCGCACACCATCCCATCGCTGGCCTCTCTACCTCCATTCTCTTCTCACTACAACTATCCTACATGTTGCCGTCAGACTTATTTTCCTTAAAATGCAGCTTTAATCATGTCACTCCTCAAAAATCTTCTTTACTGTATTTTCTACTGGATGACTTGTGGAGAGTTCAAATTCGGACCGGAATGTCTCTGTAAAGTACCTCTAAGATCAGATAGATCTCCTTCCGTGCTTCATCTCCCACGGCGATCTCCCGTCACTTCTTATCCACTCTCCTTTAATGCGTGTTTCCAAGGCTGGTTCTTTCAGAAGAGCACCACACTGGCACCCCATGGTCTCTGGATCTTTCCCATAGTGGTCTTCACGTTTGTGCGCTCACTGGCTTAGTTCTCTTTAATATTTTGGAAGCACCTAGGAAACAGACTCAATAGACCTCCAGAATCTTCAACAGTGCCTTGTTGATAAAAAGTATTAAATAAATATTTGTGTAATTGGATTGCATTATAATACTTACTAATCCAGGGTTTAAGACTGGAGATTATTTGTTGGATAAAGCAACTCATCCTGGAATTTTTCTTCCAAAATCCCTTAACTGACATCTGGTGTAGCAGACACTGATGTTTGCATTTTCAGCGTCCAGTTTGCCTTCTTCCTTTCTAGAAAGGAGACAGACATGCAGCCTGATTTTGTTCCTGTGTTCTCCCTACCTCCCTCTAGAGGACATTTGGGATTAGTCTAAACCAACTGGGACTACAGTTGCCAGAAAAAATATGGGATGTCTGGCTGAATTTGAATTTCAGATAAACAACGAATAATTTTTCAGTATAAGTATGCTCCTAATATGGTCCGACTTGACTTAACTCAGGTAGACCAAAATGAAAAACTTATGTTTTATGTTTTGGAAAGAGTTTTTTCTTTCTTGTGCTGGACCAGAGCAGGGAGCCTGAAGTCACTTGCAGTCATCTTGTGACCAGCAATCTTAAGCTATAGCAGATGCCGAGTAAAGGAAAGCAAATACACTAAAAAGGAAAAAAAAAAAAAAAAATCTGAATCCTTGCTGACGTCATCGAGGCACACAACATATCTTGCCTAGAACCTGTCCTATCTCTGTATTTATAGCTAAAGAAGTGAATAAATATCCTTTTTATTTAAGCCAGTTGAATCTGGGTTTTCTGATATTTGTAGACAAATACATACTGATTAATTTATTTCATTTTGGTTCTACATCAAATAGATATCCCAAGATTCCAGGCTCATATTGCTAACATTTAGTCACATTTAATTTAATTCTTGTAAAATCCAGTGAACAAGGCTGTTTCATGGAGCCACAAACTCCACACCTAACTCCTGTTAGCTGCTTACAAACAGAAGCCAGGCAAGGGGGCAAGGGACTCTGAACAGTGGAAAATCCATTCACTACCACTGGACACACAAGTTAAAGTCCCACTGTGACTTTCAGGACATGGAAATCTGGTTGCAACTTCTAACGCCCAGGATCCCCTGAACCTTTAGCGTAGTACCTCCTTTTATTTTTCTCTTTCTGCTATTGATGCCTTTTTAGTAGAAATCTGCTCCTTTTGTCCGTTGAGCTTCCATTCTCCCTTCTCGAATAAAAATACTTTCATTTTCTTTTGGAAAGTACCACTTTGGAATTCCCAGACTCTGCATTTTTTTTATGGCACTGAAAAATGACACTAGCCTAGCTTAATTAGCATATGCATTTCTTCGGATCACAGCAATTCGTTCAAAGGTGTCCTTGTGATCATCTTAATCCAAAGACAGCAAATGCTAGGATTTCTGTCACAACTCTTGGGAAGATGTTCTTACTCTACGTGCGTTGTTACACTAATATGTCTGGAGCTTCTAAGCATAACCACAGAGAAGGAAGAAGCCGGCACAAAATAGAGCAGAGGCCGATAATGGGAAGGTAGAAAGATCACTTTTGCTTTCACTTGGGTACTTATTTCTGACTGTATCTGAAGTTAATTCCATGACTGAACTTTATGTGAGCGGTGTGAGTCAATCAGATCTTACATTTCCTAAACACAGTTTCAGGAAGGGGTTGTTTGTAAGAGACAGAAAGCTAACCCCCACACACCTCACCTCTGTAGCTAAGCTCCTGGTTTAAGAGGATGGTCTTTCAAGGGAAGGGATTATGACTTGAGCACTCACTGGGCTAAATTGTTTACATATTTTATTTTGCTCAATCCCTTCCCCAAGTATTGTTCACTTGACATAGGAAGAATAAAGGCTCTGGGTTTGACTAGCTGAAGTCCCGCAGCTGGTAAGAGGCTAAGGCAGGATTTAAATTCAGGCATTACTTCCAAGCCGGTCCTCACCACACAACCCCTTCAGGTTCAGGGGGGTATTTGAATAGCTCCTTAGCAAAGTCAGCAAAGTGTTTCGTAGAACGTACCGTGTGCCAGGGATTACTCTAAACGCTCAACACATAGACCCACTTAATCCTTACGGCAACTCTATTAAATAAGGATAAATATTCCCATTTCATAGATGATAAAACAGAGGCATGGGGGGGTTAACAAAGTTTCCTGAGACCACACATGGAGTCATCTGATTCCACAGTCTAATTTCTTAGATAACTCAAATTTTTCCTTCTGGGTCCTACAGATAAATTAACAGTGTTCCATGGCATTTTCTTTAGGGATGGAGGGCCTCACGGTATTAATCTTCCAAAGAGTGACAACCACAAATCAGAGTCTGTCTTAGGCAAGGAAATCTTTGTATCCATTAGACGTGAATATCTCATAATCTCACCCCTGTGACTTTGAAATATTCTAAAAGCGGTAAGAAATAAACCAAGGCTATATTTAAAAAGAGGTGATATTCACCTCATCTAGGCATTTCTTCCTGGTTTTGTGCAACCAGACAATTTCTGCGGGAGATGCTCTGAGGAGCAACAGCCCAAGTGAGAAGGCAGAGGAGAGAGGGCACGTGCTGTCACTTTCCAGAACATTCCCCCGAGTGGCACAGACATTTACAAAATTGTTCCAGGGAATTACAAATGCATCTCTACAGTTTAGCATTTACTGAGTGCTGACCAATGTACCAGGATGTTTTATGTATCTTTAGCCAGCCTATTCATGGGAGTCATAGACCTAACTTGAGCAATCTTAAAAAACACAAACTTTCTCTTTCCGTGTGCCACTTTGTATGGACCAGGATAGCTAGGTTCTGCGGGATAACAAAACACGGCTGACATTTAAGTGATATGATACGGTGAAAGTCAGTTTCTTGCATCTTCAAGGTTTACTGCAGGCCTAGGTACAGAACAGGTATCTTCCATCAGGAGCCCAGCATTCTGGATTGCTTTAATGTTGTAACACCTCTATATCAACCCATGCTTTGTTTTCCCAACAACGGTAGTGGAGGAAGAGAACAAGGAGGTTCTCTTACCACTCAAATCACACAGGTACCATCTGCCCACAGTTTCTAGGCTGGAAATGGTCACAAGGCAACACCAGGGAAATGTCACCCTTCACATTTCCCAAAATAGAAAGAGACGAAGGCATTGGTGAATAATACTCAGGTCTGCTATCCACCAACTTGAAAGTGACCTAGAAAGTCAAATAACATGTTACCTTGACTTAAGGTCAACAATATATTTAGACAAGCCTGTAAAGTCTAGAAGGCTAACATGGGAGACATTTAAAAACCTTCCTTAGTAGCAATTTAAACATTAAAAAAAATTTTTTTAACGTTTATTCATTCTTGAGAGACAGAAAGAGACAGAGCATGAGCGGGGAAGGGGCAGAGAGAGAGGGAGACACAGAACCCGAAGCAGGCACAGGCAGCTGTGCTGACAGCTCGGAGCCTGACACGGGGCTCGAACTCACGGACTGTGAGATGATGACCTGAGCTGAAGTCGGATGCTCAACTGACTGTGAGCCACCCAGGCGCCCCTAAACATTTTTTTAAAAAATTGGGGTGCCTGGTGGCTTAGTCCGTTAAGTGTCCAACTCTTGATTTCAGCTCAGGTCATGATTTCACAGTTCATAGGATCAAGTCCCACGCTGGGCTCCTTGATGACAGCAAGGAGCCTGCTTGGGTTTCTCTCTCCCTCTCTCTCTACCCCTCGTTTGCTTGCCCTCTCTCTCTCTCTCTCTCTCCCTCATAAAATAAATAAATAAACTTAAATAGCATTTAAACATTAAAAAATAATTTATTGGGGTTAAATTCACATGACATAAAATTACCATTTTTAAGTGGCATTTATCATACTCACAATGTTGTGCTGCCACTCTCTCTATCTAGCTCTGAGATACTTCCACCACCCCCAAAATAAAATCCATTAAGCAGTTATTCCCTATTCCACCCTCCCCTCAGCCCCTGGAGACAAACCATCAATCTGTGCTCTGTCTGTATGGATTTATCCATTCTGGATGTTTAATGTACATTGAATTATACAATATATGACCTTTTGCATCTGGCTTTCTTTTCCTTAGCATGCCCTCTTCCATGCTGTACCCTTAATCGGTACATCATTCTTTTTTATGACTGAATGATATTGCATTGCCTGTACGTACTATCTACACTCTGTTTACCCATCCATTCACGCTTTCTAACTTTTGTCTGTTGTGAATAGTGCTGCTATGAATATGTGTGCACATGTACTTGTTGGAGTTCCTATTTTCAGTTCCCTGGGGTATATACTTGGGAGTGGAATTGTGACGCCTTGTGGTAATTCTATGTTTCACTTTTTAGGAAGCACCACACTGTTTCCACAGTGGCTAAACCTTTTTACATTCCCACCAGCAGTGTATGAGGGTTTCCGTTTCCCATATCCTCGTCAAGACTTGTTATTATTTCTTCATTATATCCACCCTAGTAGATGTGAGGTGGTATCTCCTTGTGGCTCTGATTTGCGTTACCTTGATGACAAATGATGTAGAGCATATTTTCATTTGCCTGTTGACCACTTATGTATCTTCTGAAAACATGTTTAGTTAAATTTCTTGCCCATTTAAAAAAAAAATGTTTATTTATTTTTGAGACAGAGAGAGCCTGTGCAGGGGAGGGGCAGAGAATCCGAAGCAGGCTCTGTGCTGATGGCAGACAGCCCGATGCAGGGCTCAGACTCAGGAACCATGAGATCATGACCTAAGCCAAAGTCAAGAGTTGGATGCTTAACTGACTGAGCCAGTCAGGAGCCCCTTTTGTGCCCATTTTTAAATAGGGTTGTCCTTTTGTTGTTGAATGTAAGAATTGTATTCTGAATACTTGATCCTTGTCGGATACAGGATTTACAAGTTTTTTTCCCATTTTGTAGGCTCTTTTCACTTTCTTAATGATATCCTTTGATGTTTGAAAGTTCTTAATATAATGAAATCTAGTTTATCCAGTTTTTCTTTTGCTGTTCATGTTTTAAGTGTCTTATCTAAGAATTCATTGCCAAACCCAAGGTCATAAAGATTTAACCCTATGTTTTCTTCTTAGAGTTTTATGGTTTTAGCTCTTAAATTTAGGTCATTAATCCATTTGGAGTTAAGTTTTGTATATAGTATGAGGTAGGGGTCCAACTTCATTTTTTTGCATGTGGCTATCCAGGTGTCCCAGCACCTTTGTTGAAAAGACTATTCTTCCCTCATTGAGTGGTCTTGGTGCCTTTGTCAAGAATCAATTGGTCAGGGTCACCTGGGTGGCTCAGTCAGTCAAGAGTCCAACTTCAGCTCAGGTCATGATCTCACAGCTTGTGAGTTCCAGCCTTGCATTGGGCTCTCTGCTGTCAGCACAGAGCCTGCTTCAGATCCTCTGTTTCCCTCTCTCTCTGCTTCTCCCCCACTCACTCTCTTTCTCTCAAAAATAAACATTTTTTTAAAAAGAATCAATTGGGGGGCGCCTGGGTGGCTCAGTCCGTTGGGCATCCGACTTCAGCTCCGGTCACGATCTCGCGGTCCGTGGGTTCGAGCCCCACGTCGGGCTCTGGGCTGATGGCTCAGAGCCTGGAGCCTGCTTCCGATTCTGTGTCTCCCTCTCTCTCTGCCCCTCCCCTGTTCATGCTCTGTCACTCTCTGTCTCAAAAATAAAAATAAAACGTTAAAAAAAATTAAAAAAAAAAGAATCAATTGGCCATTAATGTATGAGTGTTAGTAGCTATTTTTAATATAGTAAAACTCACAATTATAAAAAAATTTTTATATCACACCTAAATCTCTCAGGCTTCAATTTAAAGACATCTTTTCTTTTCTGTAGTCTTCAGAGAAAATGGAGGAAATTTGGCCCTAGAAACACATACAAAGTACAACACATGTAACTATGCAAACTGACCCTCAGACAGTATCTATGGATAGCTTACTAAGTGAAAGGCAATGTACTTGCTTCTGGGGAATAAAATATGAAATATATATATGCATGTGTGTGTGTGTGTATATATATATATATATATATATATATATATATATATATATATTCATGTTATGAATATATATATCCTGGCTTACAGGAACATCATAACCAGTTGGGGAGGAAAACATATACACAAACAACTGTGTCCAACTTTTACAAAATGACACAGAGCAGCCAGAAGAGGATGATTCATTTTGACTGTGGGTGTTGGGGAAGAAATCTTGATGTGGAGAGTGGGTAGCATGACGTATCCTGGGTAGTATTAATGAAAGATTTTCCTGATAATATTGTTTTAAAATTCTAAAGCAGGTCATGTTATGTTAACTCTGACCTTAGATCCACTAAAATGGCCAAGATACTAAATATTCCAGTTGTTGTATCCAGATTAGTATTTTGTTGGCCTATAAAGAGCCAAGCCTGTCAAAATTTTCTCCAGGTTTGTATATTTCATAACAACATGCTCCAGTATAAAAACCCACAAAACTATGTTAATAGTATGTTTGATTTGATGTTAGTGAGGCGTGAGTGAAGAAACAAAACTCTTTCTTGTAGCATAGATCTAGATTTGCTTCCATGTGGTTAGTTGGGGAGGGTTCTGGAGATGCCATCTATAAATGAGTGAGGAAAGCAGGATTGGGAAGACAGAGAAATGGAACTGCAGTGTGGTCACAACAGAGGCATTAGCTGATCCCATAGGGAGCTCTGGGGCTGGAATGGCCACTCAGAGATGACCTACATTGAGATAAGGATATCGGATCTTTGTATATGGCAAATACCAGTCATTGGATGTGCACTGCTCTTGGGAAGCATGTAGAACCTTGGGCAAGATGACTCCTTTAGGGCTGAAGGTAATTCCTGGAGACAGATTGGTCTATGAGCTGTCAGCAGGAACCACTTCCTGCACCTGGGAAAATCATTTCCCTGGTCTCAAAGGGGGAATCTGGACCACGCATGACAGCACCCAATATGGTAGATGAGGCCAGCGTCACCATGGTTACCATTTTCAGAAGAGAAGAAGGAGACTCAATACTTGAATTGCCCACCAAAAGTTCCACAGCTATGAAGGGCAGAGTTAGTACCAAAACCAAGGTCTTCTGATTCCTAGCCAGTTTGCCATTAAGTAACATTGTTGTCCCTCAGAATGTGCAGTACCGTTTCATCTCAAAAAAGATTTAAAGCCAGTTGAACTTCAATCAGCGAGATTTCACAACTCTCACCTGGGATTTCCCCTTTTCCTTCCAAAACATAATATTCAGTTCTCAACTTGTCTGTGTCAAGGAATTCTTCTGAACTTCCAACCCTAAAATTAAGGCCATTTTCTTTCACAGAAACACATGCACTTGCGTGCACTTTTTATTTATTTATTTATTTATTTTAAAATTTATATAAGTTTATTTATTTATTTTGAGAGAGAGTGAGCACAAGTAGGGGATGGGCAGAGAGGGAGGGGGAGAGAGAAGCCCCAAGAAGGCTCTGTGCTGTCAGCATGGAGCCCGATTCGGGACTTGATCTCACTAACCATGAGATCGTGACCTGAACTGAAATCAAGAGTCAGGTGCTTAACCGACTGAGCCACCTAGGTGCCCCATTGTGTGTACTTTCGAAACAGCAGAGGATGAAAGCACTATGTTATCAGAAGGATTATTAAATTAACAGAATAACACAGCATCCAGACATCCATGCTATTTTCAAACTAGCACTTATGCTATGCTATTTTCAGGAATAACACAACATCCAGACAGCTATGCTATTATTAAATTAATGGAATAACGCAGAATTCAGACATTTATGCTATTTTCAGACTGCAGTATAGGGAAAAAATGTACTAACAGAGGAGGATATGTATGAAGATTCAGGGAGAGAGATGCACAAAGTAGCCACAATGTCAGCTTGAGGCAGAAAATAATTAACTTGAAAGCCAGAGGGAAGGAAGCGTTTCCAGGCAATGCTCCCTTTATTTCTAACACGCTGCCCTAAGATCTAAGAAACTAGGCATTCTCTGCCTCCAAGGCCCTGCCAGCCAGTTCCTAGCTGCTTGAGTTCCAGCTCTCAAGAATCTGTCATGTTGGAATTCAGAAGACAGTCACACTGTAAAAGCCATTAACATTGAAGATCATTGGGAGAAAGTGCTTAAGGGGGAAGGTCACAAAAAAGAGTTTGATCCTCACTCTACCAGTTGTATGACGGGGGCAAGGGTCTTAAACTAAATAGACTCATCTATAAGTGGTATAATCATAGTAACAATTTTATAGGAGCGTTGTATGATGAAATGTATGTATGTATGTATCTCCCAGGACTGAGTCCTTATGAATGGCTGATTTAGTACTCTGTTAGCTCTTACTTTATGTATATTTTATTTATGTGTGTGTATCAGACCTGAAAAAGACTATATTGTAGTATTAGTATTTGGTATTATAAAGCAGCACTGCCAAAATAGAACTTTCTGGGATGATGGAAATGTTCCTTATCTGCGCTGTCCAACATGGTAGCACATGTGAGCACTGGCTAGTGAAACTGAAGAAGCGAATTTTTAATTGAATTTAGCTGTTAAGTAGCTGCCATCATAGACTGCACACAGTGACTTCAAGATGGAAGAAATTTTAGATATTATCTACTCCAAAGTGATCATCCCAGGGGATAATACACATATTTCAGAGAGATATGAAATAACATGCTCAGGGTTTCACAACCAGTAAGGGGGCAGAGCCAACATTCTGATCAAGCTCCAATATTCCAAATCCAAGGCATCATATTGCCACATGGCGTAACAAAGTGAATGACTTAAAGACATAGGCAGGTTAACAACAGATGCAGAGCCAGCTCTTCCAAATTCCAAAAGTTATAATTAGCATCGGTACCATAATCACATTAGTTTCCAATTTCTGAGCATCTATTCTTTGGTTGGCAGAGAACAGCCAAAGACTGTTCTCTTGATTTCTGTGCTAACATGCCTTCCTGCTGGGACCCCTAAAACTTTTACTAACATGGTAGCCCCCTGTATCTTCATAGGAGTCATCAGCCATGCTTTGGAGCATGTGTGTCTTTGTTAGTAATTTCTTGCTTTTCTGGTCTGATGAACTCAATGTCATCAAGATAGTGGACTAATATGTTTTTCTGTGGAATGTCTGGGTCCTCATAACAGTCCAGATCCCCTTAGACTATATTATGACAGAGAGTGAGAAAGTTAGCCTAGCCCTGGAGCAAAACTTATTGTGAACTTGCCTTCCCAAGACAAGTAAACTGTTGATAGCCCTCTTTTCTGATAAGGCAGGAACAGAATACATTCCCCAGAACATTGACATATACCATATATAGGAATCATGTCAATCTTCTCTAGCAAAGCGACCTCACTTGGCATAGTACCTGAAGTGGGGACTACCGCTGGGTTCAGTTTGTAGTGGTCCACTGTCAACCTCCAGGATTTGTCAACTTCCAGGATTTGTCTGTTTTTTTTTTTTTTCTGCAGGAGTTAGAATAAATGGAGATATGATGGAGATAATTTTTTAATGTAGCAGTTGGCAAAGTTTTTCTGTAAAGGGCTAGGTAGTAAATATTTTAGGCTTTATCAAGTGGAAAAGTGGAGGCTATTATGTAGGTACTTATAAAACCATTTAAAGTGTACCCATTTTAAAAATATAAAACTGGGGCACCTGGGTAGCTCAGTCAGTTAAGTGTCTGACTTGATTTCGGCTCAGGTCATGATGTCATGGTTTGTGAGTTCAAGCCCTGTGTCAAGCTGTCAGCGTAGAGCCTGCTTGGGATTCTCTCTCTCCCCCTTTCTCTGCCCCTCCCCTGCTCGTTCTCTCTGTCTCTCTGTGTCTCTTTATGTCTCTGTCTCTTTTTGTCTCTCTCTCTCAAAATAAATAAACATTTTTTAAAAATATTTGAGCACTCCTTTTTTCCCATGTGTGTACTTACCAAGTAAATGGTAATAGGTTCCTTTGAGGAAGGATGGGGGGCTCATCGCTGCATACACTTGTAGCAGTGTTACAGGGTTCTTCTTCCTGGAGAGTCTGCCTCTTCCTCATTCTGTAAGTTCCAGGGTCAAAAATGGGCTCTACTCTAAACACTAGGCAAGGCTCTCTGACTTTTTATTGGGACAACTCACTTCACCTAATCATCCATTCTTTATTTACTGTGATTGTGAAGGTTGGGTGTGCCTTTTTTGGCTTTTTGTTTATTCTGCTGTCTTCTTTTAACCGATGTCCGTGACTCTCTGCCAGCCTGAGCTTCTCAACTGCCCGACCTCCTTGCATCTCAAGGAGGTATGATACTTGTACCCACCTGGTTGTGGCAGTTAAGCATTATCACCTGGCCTCTACTGTTTTTCAGTCCTACCCTTTCACTCCTCTTCTTGAGCTTGGTTTTGAATCAGCATCTTCTCCTGGTGAGCCGGTCCTATGGAGCAGGGCCACCACTGAACTACTGAAAGAGGCTGGTGCCCCTCTCAGAAGGCTGTTCCTTATTGCTTGGAAAGTGGTGGTTCTTCTGGGCTGTCCCGTGAACGTTCTTCCCAGGTGGGATTTTTCAGCCACTCTAAGCTGTCCCCTTCTCTGGCCATTTATCTCTTCCTCGGTGTCTGCCTTGGGACTTCTGGTACTTCTACCTAACTTAATGGGGGCCATCCTAACAGTGCATTCGTGCCATTTCCCAGCATCCTTACCAAGGTGGTTAAATCTGGTTTTCTGGGAGACTGCATCCATCTCAATGAAACTCTCCTCTTGTATCCAAATTTCTGTTCTGCCCCTTGGTCTAGCACCCCCATAATCCAGTCCCATGAGTGCTCTCCAAGACCCTGCCAGAAAATGCCAACCAGGTCCTACAGCTCCCTAGGGAGCAGTCCTTTCCCTCCTGAGCAGGCCCAGCACCTCTCTGGTTGTGTCGTGTTGTGCTACATCCCTAGTTTACCCCAGTGGCCAGGACCAGAGGTGGGCATAGATCTTAAAGGGGAAGCACATTGTCTTGAAGGAAAAAGGCTGTGGCATTGCTTTAAACAAGGGGCAAGCACTAGCCCATTGGGACTGGGGATGACTTCTACAGACTCAAAGAATTCAGGAAAATCCAGAGATCCAAGATTTGTGGGTATTATCATCCCAGATGTCTCCATCCCAGGAGTCAAGACCCCATTATTTCCACCCTAATTTAGCCTTGGCACAGCCACCCTAATTTGGTTGGGAATTAACCTTCTTTGGCCTAGTCCTCTGCTTTGTTTTCCTTCTGTTGGGGACAAGAAGAGCATCTTTCTTGTTTCTTTTTAATTTTTTTTGTTTATTTTTGAGACAGAGTGTGCATGGGGGAGGGGCAGAGAGATAGGGAGACACAGAATCTGAAGCAGGCTCTAGGCTCTGAGCTGTCAGCACAGAGAGTGACATAGGGCTCGAACCCAAGAACTGTGAGATTGTGACCTGAGCCCGAGTCAGATGCTCAGCTGACTAAGCCATCCAGGCTCCCCAAGAAGAGCATCTTTCCATGCTACCAAAGAAGCCCCCTTGTTTTCCCACTTAGCTTTTAATTGATGACTCATCACACACATCTTTTCTTCTTCTAGAGTGTCAATCAAACTTAGCACTAGCCAACACTCCATGGTCCCAATAGTTGATCTTCCTTGTGTATTTTTGAAGACCTGATACATTGCACCAGCTAGTGTGTTACCTTCCAGCTATACCACCCCCACTCCACCGCTGATGGAAGTTTAACAATTCTCCTGTCCATGGTGCTTCAAGTGGCAGGAGGAGAGGGGTCCTCATTACCACCCCTACCACCCACTGTTGTAGGCTGAGTTCTCTGGGAAGCCAACTCAAGACAGAGAGTAGTGCACAAGGTGGATGCTATGTAGTAGCATCTTGTGACAGGGAAAGGGAAGAGAATCAGGTGGAAGGAAAAGCTGAGCAGTAAAGCAGAGGCAATACCACAAGAAGTCTTGGGGCTGAAATTGCCTTCTGAGTTGTCCAGAGTTAGGCTGGGCTTTCGTTCCTGACAGTGATCAGTCACTGGGTGTGAGTTGCCCTGGAAAAAAAGCACAGCCTCGGATGAGGCATCTTTGCCCAGTGGAGGCAATTTTTAAAGGAGTCTGACAGCCGAGGTCCAAGTTAGTACAACCAGCACCTGGAAAATCGAGCCTTCATTCCTGAAGGGAGGTCCAGGCAGCACATGGCAGTGTCCACCTCCGATGATTATGAGGCGTTACTGGCATATTTCATTTTTTAATAAAAGTCTAAACATAGAGTCATGACAAGACTATAATTTGAACCGTGACAAGCCCCATCAGCGGTGAACATTGCCTATGAGAGAAAGAAATATTTTGAGTCAAAAAAAAAAAAAAAAAGTCAGTTGTCAGAACCAGTACAGGTCATGGAAAAACTTTTGTAAAAACAAAGGGAGGGGAGGTGTGTCTAGGAGGCAGGAGTGGGGGGGGGGGGGTGCATGAGGGGGGGGGGGGATCTAGCCTAGTAAACTACTAAAAAGAAATCTTTTTTACAGCAGCCCCAGGAAACTTATTGAGACCTCATAAAATAACGAGAACCAAGGAAACAGCACTCTATGCTAAGTGTCTCTTTCACTGTTTTACAGACTGGGGAAAGATTTTATGAGCTATTTGGCTTTCCCTTTGGATGCCTCTTTGGGAGAAGTTCCTGGTTCTTCGGCCAGTTATTTTAAGTTTTGGCCAAGGAGTGAGAAGATCCCAAAACAAGATAATAGCCATTTAGGCTTTCTGGCAACATTCTCCAGATGTTGACCACAGCAGGCACTTAGCTAACCCACAGGGAATGGAGGAATTTGCCAAAATGGGCCATCTATATGTGGGCCCCCTTGGATAGAAGGACAAAGCCTGATGGCTCTAGGAATATGACACTAAGGGGGTCCCTCAGTTCCCTCCAGGAGTTCTGGAACCAAGAACTTTGTTGAGTAACAGGTCATCAGATAATGAGTTTCTTGAAAGGCAAGAGAGCATCAGAATGGGAAACGAAATTGTGAGTTCTAAGAAATTAAAACCCCACTCTTTTCAAGATGCTTTGGTCATCAGAACTGAAGGGAAAAAGAAGCCACCCCTCTGTGTCTATCTACATTAAAAAATAATAATAATAAGGAGGCATCCGGGTGGCTCAGTTGGCTAAGCGTCCAACTCTTTGATTTCCACTCAGGTCACCCTCTCGGTGGTGAGGTGGAGCCCCACATTGGGTTCTGCACTGACAGTGTGGAGTCTGCTTGGGATTCTTTCTCTCCTTTTCTCTCTGCCCCTCCCCTACTCACACACACACACACACACACACACACTCTCTATATATATACACACACACACACACTCTCTCTCTATATATATAAATAAATAAATAAATAAATAAACAAACAAACATTAAAAAAAAAAAAGCAATGGCCTCTTCATGAGTAGTTCTTTGGTTTCCTCTAGGGCTGACAGTGATCCAAGGGACATAGGCCATTATTTTTTTAAAAGATTAGGGATTCATCCTGAACTTCAAGGTATTTCTCCAATCATTTTGGGGATTCCAAAGCAAATGAGTCACCAATACTCTTAGATGATGGTTTTGCAATGGGAAACAGCAAGATAGAGTCATGCATCAAGCACTCCAAAATGCACATGGGTTACAGACCCAGCCTGGGACCCTCTCATTAAGTCAGTTCTACACTTGATTGGAATTTTCGGCTTACGGTCATAACTAAAGGAATCCATTGACTCTGACCCCTTGTTCATCAGGATCTCATGGAATCTCCTAGGCTGAAGAGACACAAGTGGTATGAAAACTGACCTCAATCCTTTTGTCACTCAGAGACACTCTGAGTTTTATTCCCGAGTCCAGGAATATAATAATATTTCAGTGACCCTGGGCAAACAGGACTTGGCAGTAACAAGAATGGCTGGGAAATTCTCAATAGCATCCAAAGAGCTCTTGCCTAACTTGCCGAAAGGGCCTGTGAACACATTCTATTCCCATCACGTAACGTTTCTGAGCCTCTCTTCTCTACATTTTGCCCTACCTTGGACCAACATCTTCTCCACTATGGATATCCTAAGACTTTTTGGTGTGAGTGAGAATTAAGTGATTTTTTTTTTTGATGTTAGGTGGCAGGCTAATATAATTTTTCATCTTTATGACCCTTAAAGTCACTGAATTCAGCTCTGGGCTTTGCGTTGCAAAACATCAGTTTACATTAGAGAGAAAGAGAAAGAAAGATAATTGAGGGAGGGAGAAAGAGATGCCTTTTATTAAAAATGTCAACAAAATCTTTAACGAGGCTCAATGTGATTTTATTACACTCTTTGATGGCTTTATACTCAGAAAGCCTGACATCTATTGTATGCTGGATTCTGTATGTTGCTCGGTTCTGCTCCCTCCCAGAATCCATGCTGCTCGTGCAGGACCATACTCTATAAAAAGATGATATTTGTACAACTTTCTCTGTATAAGATCATTCACAGCTGATTTGGAAGAATATTAATAAATGCTTTTGAGTTTTAAAATGCAATTCATTGTATATGTGATTTCAGCTTAAAACTTTAGGGGGCAAAAAAAAAAGAGCTATTCTAAATAACCCAGCTTTGTTCAATTAAAAACACAAAGAAATCACTTGCCATAGGATAATAAAGTTGGAGCAGGCTTGGATATTATTTGATTTAATTTTTTTCTTTGAGCGATAAAGCAACCGAGAGCTATAAACATTAATTTTTTAGTATCAAAATGAGTGGGGAATCAGCCTGCCTTGTTCAATGCTGGGTCCCTCCCCCTAGAGCAGTGGTTCTCAGCCAGGTGGCATTTTGCACACCCCCCCCCCCCCCGCCGTTCGGGGAGCCATTTGGGAAGGTCTGGTGACATTTTTAGTTGTTTCAAATGGGGATGGGGAATAAAAGTGCTCCCAGTATCTAGAGGCCAGGGATGATGCTAACCACGTACAACGCACAGGGCTGCTCCTACAGCAAAGAGTCATTTGGCCCAAATAGCAACAGTTTGGAGGCTGAGAAGACCTGCCTATAGGAAAAAAGCAATTCACAGTGATCACACAACTTCACTCTCAGGGTCTAAGGGGCTGGTGCTAGCTGCATACGCATTCTCAACAGGAGTAATATTCCCACCAACTAGGTGAACACTGGTTCTTTCTGGGCAAGGGCAAAAAAAAAAAAAACCCAAAAAAAACAAAAAACAAAAAAACAGAAAAAACCCACTCTCATTTTCTTGGGAGGTAAACCATAAGAGACTCTTAAATACGGAGAACAAACCAAGGGTTGCTGGAGGAGAGGTGGGTGGGAGGATGGGCCAAATGGGTGATGGGTATTAAGGAGGGCACTTGGGATGAGCACTGGGTGTTATATGTAAGTGATGAATCACTATCTTCTACTCCTGAAACCATTATTACACTATATATTAACTGACTTGTATTTAAATTTTTTAAAAATCTCACTCTCTTTTTATGTATTAAACACAGATATAGATACAACATGTAAATGGATTTACGGTGTATCTGTGACACTAAAAGCAGTCTACAAAGTTTTGGGGGGAAAGGGTGGTAATGGGGAGGGGGAAGGCTGGGAAACATCGAAGTGGCATGATTGTAATTCTCTGCCCCCCATCCTCTGTGTGGTCCCTGACGCTTGGAACACACATGTTCACTACAATTCCCGACCCTGCTCTAACCCGGGTGCTGTTGTCTGAGTTTTTCCCTGCTCACCTTTGGATGCTGGGAAGCAGGGAAACTGCTATAGGTCATTCTCCAACTGTCTCTTTTGTTTTCTGCAAATTAAAGGCAGAAAGATATAGAAAATTGAGGGTAGGAGAAAGAATGTGAAGGGGAGGCATGTTGGCCACCTCCCAATTCAGGAGACACAGAGAGGGGAGGCTCCTCACTGAGTGCTGGTGGCCAACAACGGGATGGTGAGTGGGCAAACCCATCTCATGAGGTGGACTGTGGGAAGTTTTTGCTTGCTTTGTTTCTCAACCCACCTATGATACCTGGTAGTTTATGACAGGACTCTCTAGACTCTTGATGGAAAGTCGTTTATCTCAATTATCTTTTCCTGGGTCTTCTTCTATGTTTAATGGGCAGTAGTGAGAGGATCCTGCAAATTACTACTCAAATGTTTTAATTTTAAGATGGGATTTAATGAGTATACTTGGATTCATTTTGGATTTGTGGGTGAACACAACCCATTTTTTTAGTTTGAAATTATTAGCATAATTTTGTACCTTCTAGAAAAAAGGTTGGAGCTTCAAGGAAGCAAATCTGGGCTTCTCCAGACCAGTGAGTGAGTGGCTTGAGGTAGTCTCTTAAATCTGAGCGAGTATTTCAACGTCAGTGGGATGAGAGATTTGCTGTGGTCATCACTGGAATTGTATTTGACCGAAGAGAAGTTTCTGGAAATGTATGTAGAGAAAGTTCATCTAGGAATTTAAGGATGGAGAGGGAACATTGAAAGGATATTTTTTTCTGGACATTCCCACTCCCAACACAGAACCCATGATGACTCCATACGTAACAGTGCCTATTAAGCCACAAGACCTCAAGAAACAGGGCAGTAAAAAATAATGAAATGCAATATTCAGAATACGTGGAAAAGCAATGATTTACTTTAATCCTAGGGACCAGGAATAATACACCTGCCTTGGAACAGGAGATGGCATAATGTTGGCATAACACTGGGGATTTAATAATTTTTTACCGCATTTTATAGACCCTTTCCTGCAATTAATGCTAAATAAAGTCAACATCTTCTCCACCTGCTGCTGTGTTTGGGGCTTTCATCAAGTGCAACTCCTCCTCCTTCATTACCCAGGCTATATCACAGTCCTTGTTTGACTTGCTCTTTTTTCCTTTCTTTTCCCTCAACAATCTCTAGGACTATCACGTGCCCTGTTTGTGGTATATGCCTTCCCATCCCTTCCTTTACAAAATTAAACTAATTGAATTCAAAACACTGGTCCCATTGCTGTGATCATAAAGTCATTTCTGTGGAGTTGATGTCTGTTACATTTTCCTCCCTTAATGATTTGGTATCATTTCCTCTCATCCTATTTTTAATAGAAATAAATTAACACAAATGTCTATTTCTACACCTTCTTTTCTCCCCCCCAACCCCCACCAGAGATACATAGACATTGCTGTTCTTTGATTCTGTCTCTTCTCTTTCTCTTAGGTGGATTCTTGCAATGTTTACAGTTTTTCTAGGGAATAAGATTCTCTGACAAGTAAAGGTTAGCCACTTTTCTCACACTGATGTCTTGTTTCAAGGGTTATTGGACAACCACTTGGGGGCTCTGGTCCAAGGTCTCACAATGGAGTCAACACTGGACAGGCCATAGAGGGTAGTATGCCTGTAGCTTTGTAAAGAGGATTCTACCTGTCTTCTAGCCTCCATCCTTCCCGAGGAAGCCTCCATCCTTCCTGAGCCATGTTGGGAAGTTCAGAAGAGAAGCAATGTAAAAATAACATGTATCTTCATTTTGCAAAATTAAGACTAACCAAGGGAGACACAACCGTACTCCTGAGTTTTAGGTGTGTGTGGGTGTGTGTGTTTGCTTTTGTGGGAGAGAGTTGAAAGCATTAGCTATAAAAACCATTAGCAATTCCTAGTTGATTCAAATCAGTCTCAACATTTTTCAAAATCTCGCCTATGTTCTTGCTCTATTTTAGGCTGAATCAAGGCGATGAATTCACATAGGGGGCTGTTTATTTAATGGTAGTAACAGTATATAAAGCCAATCTGTCTAATCTCCTTTTTTTTTTTCAGTTTTTAAATCCCAAATGGTGAACGGCAAGCAAGGCTGCTAGTTTTATAGCTTCATGAATTAGTTCAGCTGAAAAATATTCTGGCCCTTTCCATTTGAGAGTCAGTGGGGCAGGGAAGTGGGGGTGGGGTAGGGCAGGATTTGTTAGCCAGCACTAATCGGTTCTTGGCCTCTAGCAATCCTCTGTGGCAGAATAAAGGGAAGAGATAATTATTCCCCTTAATCACTGCATCAATGACTGCATTTAGAACCCTCTCCTTAAAGGCTGACCAGATTTCCCAGAGAATATTCTCAACCCTTCACTGATCTGATTTTGAAGTAAATGAATGTTCTGAAAATATCTGCTAGCAGTGTTTTGTTCGCTTGGGTCTCTCAGAGACAAGGAAGCTCCAGTGGCTTCAGATGGGTGACCTTTCTCATATCTGTCACCAGTCTCTTAATGAGGGTGGGATTTTGCATCTTGGCAATGGGGGTCTCAGGGCAGAAATTACCAAGGAGGAGGATCCAAAGGCCAATTGCCTTTACATCTGTTTCTTTCTCTCACTCTGGGCTTCCTTCCTTTCCCTGCTATGCCATTCTCATCTGAATTTGTGGGTCTGTGACTTTAGGAATGGATGAGCAAGAAGAAAAACAGAGAAAGAAGACAACGCAGAGGCCATAATGTCTCCATCTTTCTGAAAGGAATTTGGAGCCTCTCTGGGCGTATGAAAATACATGCAAAGAAAACATGTGGCTCTAACTTACTTTTCTCTCTTTGATCTATCAACGCAGGAAGGTCAATGTCTTTGTGGAAATTGAGCTGAATTTCCATGCAACTTGCTCAGGAGCTCAGTTTGTGAACCGATCTTGAAAAATACGCTCACCTCCCCACAATTCCTGTTTCCTGAGATACTCCCCAGATTCTCTTTCCTGATCCTGCCTGTCCTTCAAGGATTGCCTTTCATTATTTTCCTAATTAGATTTTTTTTAATTTATTATTTTTTTTATTATTATTATTTTCCATGAAGCCTTTCTGTCTATACTTCTACAATAGGTAACCCTCTCCTTGTGGTGAATTCCCCAAGTGGGCCCTAAGTTTATCTTGCCTCATTTATTTCTGTAAAAATGTTAATTTTTCTGAGTATAGACATATACTTACCAATTAGTTTCCAGAGAGACAGGCGTGCTCAGGGAAATCTATGGAATAAAGAACAAAAGAAAACCTTAAAAACACTTGTCCTTTGTTTCCGAGCCCAGAGGGAGAATGAGAAGAGTGTCGTGAGTCTAGAAACTTGGGAAACAGCTAGGAATTGAAAGCTAGCTCTGGAGGGGCGCCTGGGTGGCTCAGTCGGTTTCGCTCAGGTCATGATCTCATGGCTTGTGGGTTTGAGCCCCGCATTGGGCTCTGTGCTGATGGCTCAGAGCCTGGAGCCTCTTCAGATTCTGTGTCTTTCTCTCTCTCTCTGCCCCTCCCCCGTTCACACTCTGTCTCTGTCTCTCAAAAATAAATAAACATTAAAAAAAATTTTAAAAAGAAAAAAGAAAGCTAGCTCTGGAGAGGACTTCCTAGCTGAGCTGGGTGACCCTGAGTAATTTACATGACCCCTCTAGGCCAGTTTCTCCAACAGTAGGTTGGGGATAATAACAGAATCACTTTGTAGTTTGTCGTGAGATGAAATGAGTTCATCTATGTGTAAAATTTTTAGGACATTCTCTGTCTGCCCACCACACAGTCAGCTCTATATCGGCCTTAACTATTATTATTACGACCCTGATAACACTGTAATGTTTGTCCCTCCTTATCTTTGCACTGGCTGCCAGAATGCTTACTTAAAGATGTAGCACACAGCTTTTTTTTTTGAGAATTTGGTAACATAATCCCTACTTTCATCCTGCATCCATATTTGTCTCTTGTTAGCACTGTTTCTCTAAATTATTTTGATGCATTTTTGTATATTATATGCAAGTTTTAAACTGTCACAAATTCTTTTTGCAACAAAGAAGGGCATCATGATACCCATATATAACCAAGCTTTGTATTTTCAGAGAGCCTTCTGTGGGCATGCCCTTTCTCTCCTACCACTTGGTAGCAATGTTAAGGCAGAAATCACATCTTAACGTTCCTCATGTCCTCTGTAGCTCTTTGAAGTTCTTTTTGTATGTGATAGGATGGAGCGATTTGTTTGCTAGGTGTTTCTAAGCTCTTCTGATTTTTTTACAGGCTTATATTCTGTATGTGTTATGTGATATCATTAGTGTCCATTGCATGGAGTTAGCATGGGGCCAGGGGGAAGAGCTGAATTTTCCATTTCATTTCATCTCATTTTGTTAGACCTGAATGCAAAGATGTGAAGTATCAGGATGTGCTTTAGGTCTAGCCCACTGGGCATCAGGACTTAGGTTTTCTGGTAGCATCGGTGATAAGACATCCTGCAAGAAATACATGCAGAGTATAAGTTCTACAGCCATATGGAAAGGAACTTCTAGTTCCTCTCATTCAACCTCTTCTGTTTTCCTAAGGAGAAAAACTGAGGCCCAGAGAGTTGGCATTTGTTTGGGGTTGATAATAAAGTCAGAGTCAGAAATGAGTTCTCTTTACCTCAGGTCCACTCTTGTGGCCCAGGGTACAGTCATTGGAAAATGTTCTTTTACTTTGGTTTAAGTCCTGTGGTAGCATTTCTAGCATGTTCCTTGGGATTACTTAAGTCAACTCATTAGTAAGGTTAAAATAACGTGTGAGTATGTGAGTGTGTGTGTGTGTGTGTGTGTGAGTGTGTGTGTGTGTATGTGTTGGGGAGATGGGGGCTGATATTTCTTATTTTCAGAAAATATTTCTTTCCAGTTTCCTGCATCAGCCAACACTAAAGCCACAAAAGTTGTACAGGTCCGTCTATGAGGGAGAGCAATCAGAAACGGTCTAAATGTCCAGCAATAAGGACCATTCTAAAATACATTGTGGTACATCCCTAAATATTATGGGGCATTTTGCTGTCATTACAGAGGAAGACACGAATCTCTCTTCATTGATGCTAAGACCATAGTTAATATTTACTGAGCATTTATTAAGTTTAGATGCTAAAAACCTTACATAGAATATTTCATTTAAGGCTGAGAACCACGCTATAGATTGGTTGTACTTTTACTGGGGCTTGAAAAGGTGGAGTAGTTTCTCAATTCACTCTAAAGGGTTTTTTTTTTTCCCAAAACCCACTCACCTCAGCCTTTTGCTGTCCCAACTTATGCAGAAATGTCATTGTGATATGCTGTTGCGAAAAACAGAACAAATTTGGTACATACTATTTTTTGCATGTGCTTAATTATGTGGGGGGTGTGTGTGGGGGGGTGGGGGGGTGTGTGCATGTGTGTATCTGTACACAAACTTCAAAGTTTTTGGAACTATCTACACTGAAACCATTCACCTGCTATCTGGGCAGTGGGTTTATGGATGATTCTCACTTTCTTTATACTTTCTACACCACTGAAGTTGTTCCATACTTATTATATATACATGCATGTATATGTGTATACAACTTTTAAAGTTAAAATTTTAAAGGTAAATAAAATAATAACATTAACAGCTGCAATGAAATTGCCAGTTAGAAAGGAAAAACCCTATCAAATGAATTATTAAGATCTTCCTCTAAAAAAAAGCACCCTAAAAACTTGACTTCCTGAATTCAGCTTATATTTTCTTTTCTGTTTTCCAAAGTAGCCTGTGGTGGTAAACAGAGGCTGCAGTCACCTTCCAGATACCATCCAGGTCTCTGAATGTAGGATGAACAGAGGCAAGATAGGGGTTTGCAGAGGGGTGTGCCTTGGGACTCCCATCGGAGCACCCAGGCCCAGAGCTTCTACTTATGACCCTGGTTCAACCTGCCTTGATTTTCCACAGGGAAGCTGACGTGGAAATAAGTCTTTTGGAAAGGGATTTTCAAAGTAGACTTCACTCAAACTCGGCAAATAATTAACTTTTCATCCTCTCATAAAATTTAGACTGTGGCTGGTTCAAAGCCCAGGACCCCAGGCCTTAATTGAATTAACTCGGTTTTCCATCCTTGTGAAGGATCATTCCAAACCATAACATTTAGCCAGGGCTGCCCTTCCTGGCGAGAACATAAGTGCCCATTCAAAGGAGGATGGCCGAGTCAGGACTGTGGCATGCAAACTGGACCTTGAGTGGAAAATGGGACACTCTCCGAAGGGGACAAAACACCTTCTGTTTCCTAGGCTTCAAAGTTCAGTTCGAATACATGTCCACACAACTGCATCTCGGCCAAAGCAAAGAGAGCCGCCACTCCACGGCACCAGCTACTGCACACACCTGACTCGTTCTGACTCGGGGCCCCTCTTCTGCACACCGCTGCCTGCCCATCACCTCCAACTTGCCCCAGTCTTGCTCCAACTCTGCTTAGGTCTTTCTTGCTCCCTGATTTTGGACCCAGTCATGTCCCCTTCTCCACATGTATCCTCTGCCTTCTGAAATTAACACACATGGCCAACTTCAGATACAAATTTGTTATGCAAACAGGAAGCTCCAAAGGTTTGAGATGGAAGTCGTTCTACAAAACTGAATGAGTTGAAACAAGACATCCTTTTGTTTTTTGATTGTACGTCAAACACCTGCCTGCGCAGAGGAGCTAAAGTAATCATAACAACAATACAGGAGACAAAGGGCTCCCAATTAAACTGTAAGTCCCCTGAGGGCAGAGAGCAGGCTCCCCCTCATTAAGTACCCCCGGCCGCCTTGGCACATCGCTATGCATGACTCACGTGCTCAATAAATAGTTGGTTGATGACACATTGTCTGCAGAACAAGACTAGGACGTCTCCCATGCCTGAAACCTGGCACAATTTAGATATGAAAATAAGGCTTTAAGTAATTTTAAATTCTTGAAAGCTAAATTATAAAGCAGTTAGAAGTGTGTTTCCTTTCTTTTGAAATCGTTCTGGTCTTGTACTGAGAGGGCCGTGCATTTGAGGTAATCTCCTAAAGACCACTAAAATCTACTCAACCACAGAACATTCAGGCACCCTGAACCTTGGCATTCGTGATCCGCAGAAGGAAATGTAGAATTAACTTCTAATATTGAAGCTGACACTTGGGCTTCATCTCTGGGATGGTGCAGGGAAGAGTCTCTCTGTGTGGGATGAGAAATATAATTTGTAATTCAAGGTCAGTGGAGGAAAACCCCTGGGTTTATTTTATTTGGACTGTGTTTCCATGATGTCGCTGCCTAACTGAATTTTTTTTTTGCACGGGTTTATGCGGTTGATCTTTGCGAACCCCATTTTGAAAGACGCCATTGTGGTATCTGGAGGCTTTGGAGGTGGTTCTCCAGTTTGCACAAATATGATCAGAAGGCTATGCTTACGGATTTGTAAAAGTGTGATTAAGTTCCATATCAAAGTGGAGTGCCTTCCTGGAGTAGGATGGGTGAACGTCCAGAAACTCAGTCAGGCTTCCAGGGAATTGGGGCTCTTTCTTAGCCCCCACTGTAGCCTTATCCCCACCCACGGCCCCGTCTGGTTCTGTGTAAGTCCCTCCCTGTTACGCCAAGCTAAACGTCTTTACTTCCAGCTCTGGTTCTTAAGAAATGCATTTTGCCAGGCTACACTTCCTCCCCCTCCAAACGTTCTTCAATAATTTGCTCTATTGGTTTTAAGGAAAAGTACATGAAAATAGTAAGAATATGTGGAAGATGGAAGCCTGACATTTTATACAGAGAAAAGAAACCTTTATAAGAGATGGGACCTCTGCACAAATATCAAATAGCTGAACATGAGTGACTGACAGGCCACGTTAGGAGCTCTTCACTATTTTTATTAGGAAAGCAAAATTGGAGTTGAGAATTGGCTAGAGCTTCAAGATTCCTTTCAGACAAGGAAGTGGTGAAGATACATCCACTCGTTACTGGGCATATCTGACCATGAACAGGAAAGCCTGTTCTCTTCCTGCTTATCATAAGCCTGACTGCCAACTCTGTATAAATAAGAGGGTGTGAGACTCCGATGTAAGAGCAGGTGACAAGGAAAGTATACAGGAAGCACCATGGATGTTAGAAGGGGGCCTGGATGATGATGATGGTGATGATGATGTTGACAAAGACCATGGGGACAAATGTCCTAAACTGAGCTCTTCGTATGTGCCAAGCTCTTTCACGTGTTTTTCTCATTAAATCCAGACAACAACCCTACGCATTAGGTTCTGTTCTTAACCTGATATAGGTAAAGGGAAAAGTAACTTTGTCCAAACAACAGTCTGGATTCTCACTTAAGTCTGGCTGACTCTAGAGTTTATATTCTTAGCCAGGATGAGATTTAGGGAGCGTACCGTAATATTACTTCTCGCTCTTTGCTTCCAGTTCTCCTCATTCGTTTTTCCTTTTTGCATACTTTTCCACTGGAACCTGATTCTTTTCGTTGAGAATAAATGTTTAGAGCTAAATTAGGAAGTATTGGGAGTGTGTGGGGGCTTAGGCAATTCTTCTCAAATCAAGGGGTAGAAAGGCAGATGCCTGCAGCCAGCCTTGCCAAGGAGAGATGGACGTGCTCTGTGCATTCCCTGCCTGAGCTTCATAATGTTTGGGAAGCCACCTTTGAATTTTAATCCTCCCCACCCTGGACTCTAACAGTGGAAACATTCTGGTTAGCTACTATCTTATCAATTTGATATTGGCATTACTAGAGCCATGGGATATTGCTTGTTTTTCCATTATAAGAGAAATAGAGCACACTGGAGCAAACACCCAATCTTTCCTGACCTTCTAGAGTGTGGGGCTGCATCACAAGTGGCTGGGTTTGCAGTCACAGAGTTTAAATCTTGATTTCAAATTTCATCTGCCCTGAGCCTTGGTTTATGCACACAGACCCATAAACCAGGAATAATTATAAGTACTTCAAAAGGTGCTTAGGGGGTCTAAGAGAATTTTTTTTTTTAATTTGAAACATCTCTATGAAAGCTCCTGGCATATCGTAGGCACTCAATGAATGTTATGTGCTATTATCATTATTGTTATGGTTGTTATTAGTACGATTTTCAGCTGAGGTTAAGGGTACCATGTGGGACCATGGGATGGCATCAAGGTTCTCCAACTAAACTGACTAACTTGGAGCATGAGTCTGTGCAAAAATTGGGATGATCAGCCACGACTACAACCACGTGATTTCCCATTCAAGAGGCAACTCTGAGTAACCTGCCTGGCTGCTGTTCAGACAGCAATCCCAGCCTTCATGTGACACATGCCTGTTTTAGACCAATGGTAAATGACCAAATCCTTTCCCCAAGCACTGATTCCAAGTCAGTGAAATGAGCGCAGGTCTGCCCTTGAACCCCTTGTTAATCCTCGGCATGGACCCAATTTTAACTTTTCCCAGGACTTTTATTTTCTGAGATTGATTATTTTCAGCAGATGGATGGGGTGTCTGCGGCAAGGCACTGCTCATTGTACCCACAGCTCATATTTCATTAGATAAATATACTACATGGTGTAATCCAGGATTCTGCTGGGCACCCAGGCCCGGGAAAGCTTTGAGGATAGAAGTCAATCAAGTCTGAGGGAGGGAGAGTTAGAGACGCTGGATTTAGCTTTGTAAAAGAGCACATTGCCGGGAGACGTTTTTGTTTATCTGCTCAGATATTATACATGTGGAGGGTCAGGCTACCCACTTACTTACATGTCCACTCTAAGATACCTTTGAATTTATACGGAAGTAATCTTTGGAGAGAAATAAAGCACATTTTTTAAATTGTCAGGGATAGATATGGGAAGAGGGTGAATGATAGCTGCAAATATTTTTGTGTCTTCAAAATGTTCTTCAAATGGACACACATTTTTTTTTTCCAAATGTTGTAGTTCTGAAGTCTTTTTCAGGTAGTATGGAGCTCTCATCAAAGAAAGCTATCGTGTAGACACCACCCCTGAAATGTATGACTCGGCTAATTTAGGGTCCCAAGAAGTATGCCATGATAATGTTTTGCCGGCTATCAGTTGCCTTATCGTCTTTGTCATCATCATGGAGAGAAAGGATGATATTGTAGACAAGTATGCGTACATGCATATTCATAAGCAAGTGTGCATATATGCATATCCAGAAGGCTGTAGGAAGCTGTAGGTAAAGAGTAAGTCTCCAGGTGTGTCAACAAATTAAAATGGATGCAAAGGCTCTTGTGTAACAACGACAACAAAATGCCACCCAAACTCAATGTTCTTGATACATAAAGATCTTAAACAAATTCATGAATAAAATCCCAAGTAACAGAAATATAGGCACAGGGAATGAATAGACAATTCGCAAAAGAAAAATGCAAATGGCCAATACGTGCAAGAGAAATGTTCAATCTTAGTAGCAATTAAAGG
Source organism: Panthera uncia (assembly GCF_023721935.1). Taxonomy (NCBI): domain Eukaryota; kingdom Metazoa; phylum Chordata; class Mammalia; order Carnivora; family Felidae; genus Panthera; species Panthera uncia. The sequence continues at coordinate 23,004,853 of NC_064814.1, read as the reverse complement.
AAGAAAAAATACCATGGCATTCTGTTTTCACCAACCATTGGAGATTTTAAATGACTTTTAAACTTTCACTTTAAGTGCAGGGTGACAGTGATGAGAGGGCCAATTGTCTGTTCTTCCACCAACACCCCCTTTTTAAATTATTATGGATTAATTATACATTTTATTATCTGGTAGTTCTCTAATCCAAATCGCTTGTATTTGATTCCAGAGATTTATCGGTTATTTTTTGCACACTTTTTCTCCAGGTAAGCTTTAATTTATTTTTCAGGTTTCAAAATACACCTTTGGTGTTCCGATTGGGCAGGCACTCATCATATCTATTAATTATAGATTAATTTAGAAAGAAGTGACCCATTTACAACACCGTCTTCCATCTTCAAAGCACTTATGCTGCTTTTTTAAACATTGCTTGGTCCTCTTTTATCTCACCTCATCCAGAACAAGGAACGCCTTTGAGGCAGGGACACTGTAGATCGAGCTCCTGTGGGGTGACTGACACGGCACTGTAAATAAATTATCAGTGAGTAAGTTAACTAAGTCATTAAAGAAGGATGGGTCCAGGTGACAACAGCAATGGCAAAAAATGAGTCCATTTCAGTTGTGTCTCTCTCGAGCTTCTGCCTGTCCATCGGGGATCCAGACACACTGTGTCCTTCTGTTCTTGGTACGCATCATGCAGTCTTACTTCTCCAGGTCTGGGCACCTGCATTTCTTTTGGTGCAATCACTTCTCTCTATTCCCTCTGCCTACAGCAAACTTCATCTATTTGACTGTAAGATCTCATCTTCGGGTTACTTTCTCCAAGAAGCATTTACAGATCCCTTCCCTAAAATTAAATTTGGCATGCACCCCATAGCATCAGTATTTCTCTTACGATTAAATGGGCAACGCCCTCACCCTGCCTGGCCCCAAACACACACATTCCTTTTTCTTTCTTTCTTTCTTTCTTTCTTTCTTTCTTTCTTTCTTTCTTTCATTCATTTTTCATGCTCTCCTGGACTGCAGGGTTTACCATTTTTTTTTATCCAAGGTTTCATTTAAATTCAAGTTAATTAACATATAGCGTAGTATTGAATTCAGGAGTAGAAGTCAGTGATTCGGCACTTGACATATAACACCCAGTGCTCATCACAAGTGCCCTCCTTAATGCCCATCACCCATATGGCTCATCCCTCTGCCCACCTCCTCTCCAGCAATCCTCAGTTTGTTCTTTAACATTAGAGTACCTTATGGTTTGCCTCCCTCTCTGTTTTTATCTTATTTTATTTTTCTTATTCTTCTCCACAATATATATACCACATCTTCTTTATCCTTTCATCAGTCAACAGATATGTGGGCTCTTTCCATAATTTGGCTATTGTTGATAGAGCTGCTATAAACATAGGGGTGCATGCTCCCCTTTGAATCAGCATTTTTGGATGAAAGACCTAAATGTGAGAGAGGACACCATCAAAAGCCTAGAGGACACAGGCAGAAACCTCTCTGACCTCGGCCGTAGCAATTTCTTACCAGCAGATCTTCGGAAGTAAGAGAAGAAACAAGAGCAAAAATGAACCATCGGGACTTCATCAAGATAAAAACCGTCTGCAGCTTTTAACATTGAAAGCTGTCTAACTGGCTATTTAGGAGGTAGTGAGACTTCTGTTTCTAGATAGTGAAATCCCTGTATCACTAGAGGTATTTAAGTACTTAATAAAGGATTAGACTAGATGATGTTTCCAAGTGTGCGATTTGTGATTCTATATCCTTTGTTCTCAGAGCACTTCATAAGGGCAGTTAAATGAAACCTTTAGCCTGACTGGTTTTCTACCTATAGCTTATTAAGCTTAGATGCATTTTGCATACACTTAAGATGACTCTTATAATGGCAAATATAACTTTACCATTTTCCTGACTCTCATGGGGGATTCTATGACGTCAGGCACTGGAAATGCACTTAAACCCACACAGCAATTGTTTGGTGCCGTACCACATATTTTACCAGTCATTTAACTTGGTCAATTTTTAATAATACAGAATTATTGTATAAAGTGACACTGCAGTTTAAACAGGGGTGCACGATGTTTTACTAACCTCAAATTTGGAAAAGAGAAAATGCATTTTCCCCCCTGCTGCCCACAGATATAAAAATAAAGACTCTGAGAAGGACTCTGGGCAAGAAATCAGGAAGTCTGAGTGCAGGTCATGGCTCTCCTGTTGATAAGATGGGAAGAGGGCTTCATGTTTTTTTCTGCAGATGGAACTTCAAAGTGCAAAGTAGCCTTTGTCAATCATTGGAATTTAACTGACGCCTGGAGCTGGGGCCCCTCTTGCATCACGTCATTTCTGGTAGATCTCTGATGTGCCTAGCTGCTACCGAAACAGTTCCCAGCCTCACACAGAGACCCAGAGCTGGAAGGAACATTCTGGCTTGGTCTGACTATGTAGATGAGTTCAGGGCCTGGGAGAAAACAGGATGTGGGCTCCTGAGAATTGTAAAAGAGACAGAAAGCATTTGCCTCAGCATTGGGGTTTCTGGGTGAGGTTCTGCTGCTGTCACCCAATGTCCCTTCACCATGACATAAACAGGGAGAATTCTTCCCACCTAATGGCGGAAATTCACTGACAGTTACTCCGTGGTCTTAAAGTAGATGCCTAATTTTGACTTCTAGTTCAAGAAACCTCTGTCTGCTCTCTCTTGCTGTTGATTATGTGTTTCCCAAGGAATCCTGCATCCCGTCTACCTAGAGAAAAAAAAATGTTCTTTCTAAACAAAACAAAAATAAAAAATCCATTGAATCAATCAAACGTCACTCCCCTGCTCACTCCAGTTGTCTTGTGTGCCACATCTATGTGATTTTGAGTCTGCAAAAAATTTAGATTTTTACAGCAACCTATTCAGACCTTGGCTGATACCTTCCTCCTCCTTCCTTATCTATTATTATTATTTTTAATGTTTATTTATTTTCAAGAGAGAGAGAGACAGAGTGCGAGTGGCAGAGAGAGAGGAAGACACAGAATCAGAAGCAGGCTCCAGGCTCTGGGCTGTCAGCACAGAGCCCGACTCGGGGTTCGAACTCACAAACAGTGAGATCGTGACCTGAGCTGAAGTCGGACACTTAATCGGCCTAGTCACCCAGGCACCTCACCCCTACTCCTTATCTAAATTAGGCCCACCTGCTCTATGCCTTCATGATACCCAGTGTCTTCCTTTTATAGTACTTAACACGATCTGGGTGATTATTTGCTAATTGGGTCTCTCCCCTTCTAGATGTAAAATCCATAAAAATCAATGAATGTGTCTGTCTTGTTTACCACCTTCCCCAGCAGCATCCAGAAAATACCTGGTTCTGGACATTTATTCTGTTTTTGTTTGTTTTAGTTCAGCATAAAGCAGTATTGGATTAGGTGGGGGTGGGGTGGGCATCTGATCATGGAAAAGTTCTGATTAAAATAAGAGTTTGGGATGCCTGGGTGGTTCCGTTGGCTAAGCGTCTGATTCTTAATCTCGGCTAAGGTTATGATCTCACAGCTTGTGGGTTCAAGCCCCGCGTCAGGCTCTGTGCTGACAGTTGGAGACTGTTTGGGATTCTCTCTCTCCCTCTCTCTCTGCCCATTCCTTGCTCTCTCTCGAAATAAATAAATAAACTTAAAAAAATAATGAGAGTTTACACTTCTCGCATTAATTTACTGATGTCAATTTGGAATTCTTGTTTTGCGATTTTTCTGCTGATGTGAATATGGATGCAGCTAAATTCATTGAGGGAAAAAAATGTACAATGCCCAACAATTATATCCTCTCAACTTGAGGCAGGTTTCAATGTGTTATTTTCAAATCAGTTCTTCAGGAATTTCTAAGAAAATGAAAAAGATGTGGGGTTCAGTTTTAATCAAGTAGAAGAGAGCATACAGTGGATTTCTTCCATCCCTCTTAAGTTCAAATCATGTGCTACATGGAGCTTGGGTTTGATCTGGGGTAGAATCATTCACTAGGTAAATGGTGTTGGCGGCGGGTGCTGGATTTAAGCCACACACATTGCACTATGGTTAGTGAAGGGATCAGGCTGGGAATTTCTTGGCAGTAATTAGTAGAAATACATCACCTCTTTCTTATATCATAATGTATTTTCCCCTTTTTCTTTTCTCTTTCCTCTTCTTTTCCTTCCACTTTCCCGTCTGCATTGTCATTTTCTGGCTATATAGGACAAATAGTAGAGGATATCCAAACATGTTCTGAAATGGTTTACAATTCAAAGACTTGGCCAAATCAATTGTTGGTCATTTTTGACCAGGTTGGAAGAGGTTCAGTTTTCAAAACTCGAAGGCATTAATGGGGCAAACTTATGTGGAGTCCTTTCAATTCCTTGTTTAGTTTCCAGAAACGGGCAACAGGCACTTAGATTTTTCTTTCTTTCTTTTTCTTTTTTCTTTCTTCTTTTTTTTCTTTTTTGTTGTTGTTCAAGTGACTGTAACCACCATGCTAAACTAATTATATCATTTCCTAATTTATTTGGAATGTGTATTTGTAGAGCTATACATGTACACATATCTATCTATACTTTTAAGAAAAATGAAGTCAATAGTTACCATTTTTTTAGGTCACATAATTCCAAATGCAGTGGACCTTTTCCAAATGCATAAGAACCTGAGAAGGGTGGGTTTGCGTGCTCCAAGGATCTGATTTTATAGCTCGCTTATTTCACTCACTCTCCCTCCATCTCCGGGCTAGGATCATACCTGATAAGGCACTTCGGCAATTGGTTCTGGTTTGAACTGAAGTCTCGCAGCCCCACTTTATTTATTTAGATTTTTGGTTACATATTCAAATGCCAACTTCCAAGATGAGATTTATATTTTCCAGGTTTGCTGTCTTTCTCTTTCTACGGTTTGCAGATTGATAGGGGAAAGTCATCCTGAAAGGCGGACTGTTTTGTCCCACTGGAAAATACACAAATAGGTGCAAATAGGGCAGAGCCCAAGCCATCAGGCACCTCAGAGGTATGAGTGCTGTCCCTAATTGGACATAATATCCAATGTCCATAATGTCCCTAGCTTGCAACATTCCGTGAGCATTCTTTTAGAATTTTAAGACATTGAATAGTCTGATGGATACAATTGCTCTGAAATGAGGTTCTTTTGACATTTTATAAATCAGGCTTTATTTTTTGGATAGGAACCAAGATAGTTCTGCTTGTGTTGAATTCAGCCTCATGTAAGACTTTTCATCTTAAAAAAATAAAACCTAAGCCATACTGGATCCCTATTTTCTTTCAATATTAGAAACCATGACTGAATCGAGAAACAGTTTAATCCAAATTCTTTTTACACACATAGGAAATATCTCACCTTCAGAGGGGGGTTGGGAAGAATTCAATAGACCCTAAGAGTTTCTATGCCTGCCCCTACTGGTCTCTCTGTCTCAGTCTCTCTCTCCCTCCTTCTCTGTCTCTTCCCTACCCTCTCTCCCTTTCTCTCTCCCTCCCTCCCTCCCTCTCTCTTTTCCTTTCTGCCCCTACAAAAATGGGGAAGAAAGATAAGAACGTTGTTTAGCTAGAACAGATTGGAACTGAGTAAAGTTGAACAAACATGACTCTTCCACAATGAAATGTAAATTTGTCTAAGCAATGATGCCAAATATTTTTTTTTTCTTTCTTTCTCGATGGTAGCAATAATAGAGAAACATATTGGCCCAGTGATCAGGAGGGAAGCTTGCCCAACTGTTGGTCTTAATGAAACAGAGCCTTAAACCCCCCTCCCCCCCCCCCCACACACACACACTAGCAAGCTCCTCATAGACCTGGTGGCAGGTCAGAGTCTTCCTCAGAGCAAGGCTTCGTTCACTCTGTTCCATCTTCCTCCTTCCTTAAATCCCACCTCTCTTTTTTCTACTCTCTTCCTTCTTTTCTCTTCTCTTCCCTATCCTGTCCTCCATCCCTGTCCCCTTACTGCTCCATCACTGTTTTCTGAGTGAAATTTTCTTGATATCGCTTCACGAGGTGAGCTCTTTTACTTGAGAGTGTATCAGATCCAAAGTATAAACAGTGGCATCCCCTGGTCAAATCCTCCTTGATAAGATTCCTAAAGTGTTTCCTTACCTCAAAGGGGGTAAGTAAGGCACAGAGATTCCACATTCTCATTACTGGGGCTTGATTGGCGTGCTATGTCTTACCTCTACCCAGAAGTCAAGATGTGAGTATTGCTTTGAGTAAAATGAGGTTTTGCATCCTGATGAGAAGCAATGGATCAACACACCTGGCTGATGACCAGATGTCTACACATGTGGCCTACATACCCCACTGTAGCCACTTGTTGGGTTTGCTTATATCTTCTGGGCCTGGCCTGAGTGCTGGCAATGAAGCAGGTATGTCTGTTGTTCCTTACAGTGGTTAGCATGTCAGGAGTGATATGGATTTGAGGCCTCTGGTAATTTGACTGAGGAACATAGGGCATTGACATCCAAAGGCAGTGACAGTGGTTTTCGATGTCTCCAAAGTGGTAGATCCCTCAGCTATGTTTCCCAATCCCCAGAAAACCAAAGTCTAGTGGACTACTGTGGGTGGATATAGGTAGATGATGGCACAGAAATGAATACATTCACTGGAAAACCCTTGAGATTGAACTGAAAGCCCTTTGATATGAAATTCAAAGAATCTTAGGAAATAGAGCATCATTCTGGCTATCTTTATCTCCCTACTGAGAATTTTCCTGCAGTCACTATAGGTGGACCATTATTTAATAGTTTTCCTTAAAAGCAGTTCTAAAAATGGATTTTAGGACACAGTTTGAACAACCTTCTCTGGAAATGTCTCTTGTTATTTGGCTTTTTGTAGTATTTTTTCTTCTTCCTAATTGAAGGATCTCATGCTTTAACACATTATTTTTTTCCTATTGAAATTGGCTTATTACAGCTGATGAACTGGCCTTCCAAAATGTTAATTCAACCTTACCCCTGTTCCTTCCAGTCATCAGTCAAGCTGGATTAGATTTTCCCAGTTGATAATTTCCAGTCCCAGTTCTGTGGATCCAATCTTCTCAACTTGTCATCACCTAAAATATTAGTTTTAAATTGGATAATAAAGATACATTACATCTCTATCAAATGCAGATAAAATGGCCTAATATTTGTATAGCCCTTTACATGAAATCACTTTAGGGAACTTTCCAAAAATGTTCTTCTCCCCCAGAATATAGATGAATCACTAGAGATCATCTGAGTCATCCTTAATAAAGTGAATTATGTCTGGTTTTCTTGGTCTGTGTTTATCTATTGGACATGAATCTTCAGTGTGAAAAATCTGTACCCCAATCACTCCCCTCCCCACTCAATCAGCAGAAAGTTCAAAAAAGAAATCTCATACTATATTACTTGCTTCTATTTTTGCATCCTGTCTTCTCTTCTGGGCAGGGAGTGGAAGGAGGATTTACTTGAGAAGTTCTTAAATTTGGAACATAGCTCCACTGAAAGTTTCCTCTCATATATTGCTGCCACCATTTGGAAAGTCATTTGCATTGTTGGTTGTGGGATACTGGTGTGGGTGGGAGTGTGGGGGAGGGAGAGGGTTGTAGAAAGAAAGGACCTTGACAGGGTCTGTTGAAGAATGGTATTGTCTGGTAGATGAAGAGGGCTGAGGCATGAACAATCAGAAAGAATTCACTACATTCTTGTGGCAAAAGCTATGGAATTGGCATAGTTGAATATATAGTATCATTCAATTTGATATGCTGTATAGCTGAAAAGTTAGTAGACCAGCTTTGGAACCAGACTGCTTGGGTTCAAATTCCAGTAGTACCTAACAGCTGTGTGATCTTGGGGAAAATTACTTAACTTCCCTGTGATCCACTTCTTCAGCTATGAAAGAAGGCTAAACTCCTACTTTGTAGGGTTTTAAGAGAATTACATGTTACTATAAATATACATTGGCCCATAGTAAGCATCCAATAAATGTTAGCTACCCATGGTTCAGTGGAACTTCTTGGCTCCCCCTTACAGGAAAATAATTCACACCAACTCAGATATGAACCTGTCGATTATAGAAAGGAACCATTGCATCAAATAGTCTGGCCTGAAATCATGCAAATGAAATATCTGATTGACATTTGCCTCATCAATTAACTTCAATTTGAACTTTTTATTATAAGATAATTGGTCTTATTAACAATTTTGGCTATATTAGTAGTCCTTCTATCCATTCATCCAGTGAACATTAGATTATTTACTCTGTTCCCAGCCTACAGGGAAATAAATATAAAAAAGACAAAGAGTGCCCATGAGGAAGTCATGGCATAAAGATGAATGAGTGATGGGTATCAATGATAGGATTGCCAAATAAAATTCAAGAAACCAGTTAAATCTGACTTTCAGATGAGCAATGAGTAATCTCTTGGCATATGTATATCCCAAATATTACATATACTTTTGGGGAGAGCTGATGAGCCCTACTGACTTCTCCCTCTCCTCCTTTACCTCTAAAGCCACACAGTCCCTGGTAGGGCCAGGCATCCCAGATGGACTTACTAACTGGAGCCTCAGATAAGCTCTGTTCCTCATGACAGGAGATAATGATTAAGTCAGGAACACCGTAAAGAAGTTCTCCCAAGTCTAGACCAAAACTTTGTACACAACAGGTGTTTTTTCCCTGTCTACAAAATCTACTGTATATTACTTCTCTTACAGAACGTTTTTAACCAGTGACAATTTCATCAAAATAAAACATCTTCCTGAAATAAAACTATTTCTCAGCTCTCCACAAGTTCCCTGTGGAAATCCAGGCTCAGGGACTGGGGAGTCTACATGGAAAGGAGCAGCAGGATTTGTTTTGTGAAATACCTTCTAGATCTATCCCTTGTATTTGCATACATATGCAAACATACATGCCCATATATACATATATGAAAGTGTTCATCCCTTGTTGAAACAGTGACTGCTTGTTCACTTCTTCAGCGGCATGTGGAGATTAACTGGGACATCCCTTTCTGCCTTGAAGGTCTTACACCTGAGTGTGTGTGCTCTTTGGGGATCTAACTGAATCCTCCCAGACTGGGTGGTTTCCTGTCTGGGCTGAACTCACAAAACAAGGGAGCCGGTGGAGCTGAAAATAGCCCTTGGCCTGATGGCTCAGGCATTGACCAAACTTGGAAAAGTTCTGGATTTGGAGGGGAAGAGAACACCCCAACGTCAACAAGGTATTGAGTGGATTGACTAATGATGTCACAATCCTAGGGAACGGGAGTTAGAATTTCCCTATTCAGCTGCTTCTCTTATTCTACAAAGGTTCCATGATTTAATTTCTTGTTTTATCTTGCCGTTCTTCTGCTTCCTGCACCCAACTCTGTCACCATCCACTGCTGGCAACGTTAGTGCTGTGACACTAATTCTAAAAAAATACTTTAATCGACAGTTTCAGGAAATTCAATGACTGACATACAACTGGTGTTCAATAATTATTGGATGCACTGCAAATTGAAGAGTTCGCCACTATTGCCACCAACTACTGTTGGTCAAAGTTGGATATCTGGAGTGAAAAAAAAAAAACATTAAAGGTCCTTAAAATAAGTGGGGAGAGTCTCACTTAATCCATGTCCCCAAAGAGGATGAGCTTTTGATAGCATACGGCAAATCCATTTGACTTATTCTGCTATTTCTTTAAGTGGCTTAACACAGGGAAGGTCTTTGCCCACAGAGTGATAAGTGGCCTTTATCTGTTATAAAAGTTCTGGTGAAATTCCCATCCATGTCCCAGTAGTCTCTCCCAGGTGTTACATCCTGAGAAATAAACTAAGGTTCACCAAGTCTTTGCTACAATATAAGGCAGAACGGCTTTATGCATGTGTTGTGGGTCCTAATTAATTGTCACTTGTAAAGTAATTTGTGGTCTGGACAAGAGATTCCATTAGTATATATTTTTTTTCCCTTCAACAAAATTTTCCACTGAGTAATGACTAACCTTTTTATTTCAGTGGAGCCACTGGTAACTGGTGAAATGAGAAGCCAAAACTCAGCAGCCTAGATTTTGCTGCTATGGTCTTGAACTGTTTCCATTTCCTTTTTAGAAACATCAGGCTGCATAATTTTTGTGTGTCTGCTGAAAAACTCTGGTTTGTCATTTTTTCTTCCACCACTTCTGGGTTATTTTTTCTTGGCTGCAATGGAAACTTTCATACGAGGCTACCCTGGAGGTGATCACATATTGAAGAAGGGGAGAGACGAACAGTAGATAATTTTCAAATAGTAGAGCAAATGACAGGTTGTAATTTGGGGGCTTTTAAATTTGATAACAGAGGAAATGATTATTAGATATCAGGAGATATTTAAGTCTTCACACACATGGTAATTTATCAATAACTCTTTTTTTTTTGTACTGTATACTTAGTCACATGAAGAATGTCTAGATGTCAATTTTTGTGGACCCAAAGATTAGCTGAGTTTCAACATTCTTGCTAATATGATAAATACAGATAATAACAGGTGTTGGTGAAGATGCAGAGAAACTGGATGGCTCCTACATTGCTGATGGTAATGTAAAATGGTGCAGCCATTTTGGAAAATAATTTGGCAGTTTCTTAAATATAAATTTACCATATGATTCTACTTTTGGATATTTACCCAGGGGAAATGGAAACATTCATCCACACAAAGACTTGTACATGAATATTTAACAAAGTGTTATTTATAAGAACCCCAAAATGTAGCCATTGCACCACTAGGTATTTACCGAAAGGATACAAAAATACTGAATTGAAGGGATACATGCACCCCAATGTTTATAGCAGCATATCAACCATAGTCAAATTATGGAAAGAGTCCATTGACTGGTGAAAAGATATACATATATATATATTTTTCATATATATTCATACACACACACACACACACACACACACACACGCAGGACTATTACTTAGCCATAAAAAAGAATGAAGTCTTGCCATTAACAACAACATGGATGGAGCTAGAGTGTATTAGCTAAGTAAAACAATTCAGAGAAGGACAAGTACCATATAATTTCACTCATATGTGGAAAGTAAGAAACAAAACAGATGAACACAGGTGGTAAAAAAGAGAGAGAGGCAAACCATAAAACAGACTCTTAATTATAGAGAACAAACTGAGGGTTGCTGGAAGGGAAGTGGGCGGAAGGATAGGTTAAATTGGTGATGCGCATTAAGGAGGGCACTTGCTGGGATGAGCACTGGGTGTTTATGTAAGTGCTGAATCACTAAATTCTACACCTGAAACTAATATTACACTGTATGTTAACTAACTGGAATTTAAATAAAAACTTCAAAAATGAGAACAATCCAAATGTCCATCAATCAAGTAAGAGATAAACAAAGTATGGAGTATCCCCTATAATAAAATCCTATCTGGCATTAAAATGGAACAAAATACTGATACAAGTTACAGTATGGATGAATTTTAAAAATATTATGCTAAATAAAAGAAGTCGTATGTACAAGACATGTATAGAACTATAAATATTATTTCATTCTATTTATATGAAATGTCAGTAAAAGGCCAATGTATAAGAGACAGAAAATAGATTATTGGTTGCCTGGTGCTGTGCATGATTTTTACTATTATTTCCATAACCTCGGTTGGAGTTTACCAGCCAGCAGGATTTGATTAGTAGATCTCTAACTTAATGAGATTCTGTGAGTTGCCATGTTGTTGAAAGTTTTAGTGGAGTAACTCTTTAAAGCCCAATTTGCTTTGCATACCTAGAGCTTGGTGAGATTTGCCAAGTGGAATGAGAAAAATAAAATACCACTCTGGTATACAATTCATAAACAAACCTTATTATGATTTGACCAGCCTTTGGTCTCTCCCCGATGGACAGGTTGCTTGGGTAATGTGGTCTTGGGTCTTGGGCCAAGGGATGTTCAACCTATCAGGAATGGCAACTGGCAGGTTTTTCTAGGGGCTGTTAGGCAATGCTACTTCAGCAGCTCCTGGCATTTGCCATGGAGGTACTCAGGAGATTTCTCCCTTTGAATACATTTGTAGAAAATTGGGTTTATTAGGACAAGATTGCTTAGACGATGAATGGCAAATTCCCCATTTATCTAGAAATCTTTGAAAACATATTCAATTTCCCTCTTTACTTCATTTTCACTGTGTGAACTTCACCTATGCTTTCAATGGCATTGTTATGGTTATTGTGTTTTATACCTTACTCCTTACAAGATAGTTGGGGAGTGACATAGTGTGACCCAAGGGGATATGTTTGCTTTATTAACATGCTTTCACATCACAATGTCTTGGAGGTGTTTACTGTTGTCACCATGGGACCTCTTGATAAATGGTCCAAGTATCTCTACGTCAGCAGGTGGGAGACACTGAGAGGATCAGAGAACCCTGTCCATAATCATACCTTCTCACAGAAATGGTGCATCCTGAGGCCTCTTTTCTGGCCATTGTGCAGTGGTCTGTGTTTCTGGCTTTTGTTCTCTGTATAATCCTAGTACCCTTTGAGATATTCCATGGGGTTTCCTCAAATTGAAGAGAAGTTTTTCACGAAGAAGTGTGAGCCTTGCCTCAAGGAGGGTTATGATTTCATATGCCCTTTCTTCTTACAGATGAGTCCAGAGAAGCCCAAAGATGATATGTGAGTTAGCCCAATCCACACAACAAATGTCTGGTAGAAACACGGCCAAAGCTTAAATTCCTTGGTGTAATCCTGAAAACACTGTCTCCTATTCTTAAAAGTTACGGCAGGAATGATTTTGTTTAATTTCAGAGCTTTTGGGCATTCTAGTTCCTCAGAGATAGTTGCCTGATAACATCAAAATAGTCTATTTTATTTACCAATAACCTGCTTCAGTGCTTCTCAGTCCTGCAGATTGACTGTGTATTCTCTTTAGTAACGGACAATCAGGGATGAAAATTTTGTTCACAACGGTAACCGAAGAATCTAATTGAGGACTGGATTTCTACAGAGAGAGCCTGTTTCCAGGCTCATAGCATTCATTATTATCAATTTCCTAATACAAGTTTCTAGAGTTCTCTCAACTAATGACTTCTGAAGTTGGCATTGTGTATTAGCCAACAGTATTTTATGTGTTAATGGCATCACACAATCCTAGTGATTTCGGAAAGTTGCAATTTTAAATATGGTGGTCCTAGAAGGTTGCACTAAGAAGGTGACATTTAAGGGACACCAGGGCGGCTCAATTAAGCATCCAACTCTTGACTTCAGCTCAGGTTATGATCTCACGGTTGTGAGACTGAGTCCCGTGTCAGACTCTATACTGACTGACAGCAGAGCCTGCTTGAGATTCTCTCTCCCTCTCTCTCTGCCCCGCTCCTACTTTCTCTCTCTCAAAATAAATAAATAAATAAATGAATAAACATTTAAAAATTAAAGAGGGAGTGGCGCCTGGGTGGCTCAGTCGGTTGAGCGTTGGACTTCAGCTCAGGTCATGATCTCACAGTTTGTGAGTTGGAGTCCTGCATCAGGCTCTGTGCTGACAGCTCAGAGCGTGAAGCCTGCTTTGGATTCTATGTCTCCCTCTCTCTCTGCTCCTCCCCCACTCACTCTGTCTCTCCTTCAAAAAAAAAAATTTTTTTTTAAATTAAAGAGGGAAACTGAAAAAAGAGAAAAGGAAGTTGAGTGACCCTGGATTCTAGGAGAAGAAACATGGAGCTTTTATAGTTGATATTCAAAGATGTGCACAAGTTTATTTTTCAACTAATTACTTAATTTAACAAATATTTTTAAAGGGTCTGCTCTGTGCCAGGCACTGTCCTAAATAAACTTGGGATATTTTAATAAGCAAAACAGACAGATCTTTGCCCTCGTGAAACAGAGACAGGCAATAGATCATAAACATAATAAATGATGTTATGTCAACTTAATATATTACTTCAGTCATAATTATATTAAGGATAACAGACTTTATAGTATGTTGGAAGAAATAAATTCTACAGAAAAATGTGTAGCAGCCCAGGGCGTACCAGGAATGCTGGGGGTGGCAGGGTAGGTTGTAATTCGAATAGAATAGTCAGAGCAGGCCTCATTGAGAAGACAGCCTTTGAGCAAATCTTCAAGGGGGAGAGGAAACCAGCAATGATGCTACAGGGTGGAGGAATAGTCAGCGAAAAGGTGGGAGCATGTTTATTGCATATGGTTAGCGCATGGGGGCAATTACACAATTATCTGCTGACAAAATAAATGGGTGTTGATATTGATATCAGAATGGGGGCAACAGTTATGATATTAATGCCTAAGCTGCATTAATTTTTACTTCTGAATGCTTTTAAACTGATGACCTCAACATCTTGCCCTTAAAACAACCCTATGAGGGTGGGAGGGGCAGGTAGAATTATTCCTGTTTTATAGATGGTGAAACGGAGCCCCAACGTTTTATGTGACTTGCCCAAGGTCAAAATGCACAGCCTGGGCGTCTCCCTGCCCAGAGTGGAACAACACCTCTCTGTTGGCCTGTGGGGCCTCTTCAGCAGGGGTTGCGATGAAGTTCATAGACAGAGAGTGGGAGAATTCCTATAACAAACAGGCCTGTGACATCAACACTGGAGGAAATGCCACCCCCACCCCATTCCATGGGCTGCATGAGGTTCATGAAACCAATGACTCTCTCCTTAGGAGTCTCAATCCCACTGCTGACTTCCTCAATGGGATTCTAACACTCTGGTCTCTTGGTGTTGACAGGCGGTGGAAGGAAGGAATGTGATACTCTGATCCTTGAACCTTGATGTCCTCTTGGACTAGAGGCAAAAGGAGGTGATTTACATACCAAAGATGGTGAATCCTGTCCTTATCTGAGTAAGGAACTTGCTCTCACCTGAAAATCTACCTGCAGCACTTAGGAGAAAAGGGGGGAATGGTAACCACAAACAGAAACCATCTGAAATACCCGAGTAGCTCACAGACAAATGTACTGCTACCCAGGTTTTTACTTTAGAGAGTCTACACCTTCGTAATCACCTTGAGGATCATTCTCCTAAAACCAGCAAGCAAGAGTCCTTTGGCTGTGCCTTTCAGACATTGGTCAGCAAAAGCTGTTTCTACAACTAAAAGAAGTAAAAATTGAATTAGATCACAGGGACTTCAAAACGAACCATAGAACATACACGTGGTCTTTTCTCCTTTAGGCACATTCCTAAAGCTCTATCTATTGCCCTTTCATCATAATTGAATGACTGCTCATAAGGACTCTTTGGTTTAAAAGAAAATAATTCTATTTCACTCTTTCTGTAACTCCTCTAGCCACACCAGGCTAGTGACAAAGACCAAAAAAAAAAAAAAAAAAAAAAAAAGAAAGAAAAAGAAAAAGCAGTGTCCACTAACCACTTGGTGAGAGAGGATCTTTTATTTATTGTCTGTTTTCCATGCCCAGCCTGGCTATTTGAACCAAGTGCATTGCTAAGTGTCTATAGTGCAATTTTCTTGTGTGGGATGCATAAAAAGGAGAAACAAAGCAAATTCTTCCCACTTTTTTTTTAATCTTCTTCACAAAGACAGGCCCAAATCCCTTAGTTCAGCTTTAACCATCTGACTCACGACAAGCCTGCAGATTCCCCAAATAACTGGGTCAAATCAGATTAAAATTTTAATTCTGCATTGGAAGAGGGAGCTGGGTTCTCTGGTGATCTGAGAGTCAGTCCCTCCTTGCTCTGTTCTGAAGACAGCTCACGCAAGGATCAGGGGCTGGACTAAAGAAAAGGTGGAAAACGTTTGTTGTAAAGATGTCAACTGCTTGGGGGCACCTGGGTGGCTCAGTCGGTTGAGCGTCCGACTTCGGCTCAGGTCACGATCTTGCAGTATGTGAGTTTGAGCCCCGCGTCGGGCTCTGTGCTGACTGCTCAGAGCCTGGAGCCTGTTTCAGATTCTGTATCTCCCTCTCTCTCTGACCCTCCCCCGTTCATGCTCTGTCTCTCTCTGTCTCAAAAATAAATAAATGTTAAAAAAATTTTTTTAAAAAAAGATGTCAACTGCTTGGAACCCAGCCAGCAACCATATCGTGAAGTTGGTAGTGGGTGCTTGTGAGGAATAACGTGGTTGGGTAAATTATGTCCAAAGGGGCACCTTGTCCCTCCTGTAATTGAGCTGCATCCAGAGAGATGGACTGCCCAGCAAGCTTTCTTCTGAAGGCTTCCCTCAATAGACCAGAGCAGGGATGGCACATAAACGGTTTTGGCCCACACTTCTCCTTTAGATGAAAGCAACATGGTCATTGTCAAGCTGCCATCAGCAGGCTGTTGATATTTTGTTGACAATTTACTCTCTCTCCACCTACCTACTCTCTCCCACTTGGCCTCCAAGTTCTCAGAGTTACCTGTCCAGCCACCCACTCTCCTCCTTACCCTGCTCTCAGGGGTGTCTGGGAGCATGGCCCCAAGACAGGGAGTGGGATGCAATAAGGAGAGATATAAGAGGGCAGACAAGGGGTTACGGACTAAACAGGAAGAAGTGCGTGGGCTAAAAGAAGTTACTGTGTACCCACCAGAACTCCTCAAGACTCTCCCAAAGCATCTGAATGTCTGCCAAATGGAAGGCTCCATGATGGAAGCAGGAATACTCTTGAGGGGGCTCTCAAGTATGCAGGCTAGGGCTGCCACGCTCTGTAAGTAGAAATAAAGGATGTCCAATTCATCCTGAGTTTCAGATAAGCAACAATACTTTTGTTTTTATTTTGTTTATTTATTTACTTTTAATTCTTTTTAATGTTTATTTTTGAGAGAGATGGACTGCCAGTCGGGGAGGGGCAGAGAGAGAGGGAGCCACAGAATCTGAAGCAGGCTCCAGGCTCTGAGCCATCAGCACAGAGCCCGATGCGGGGCTCCAACCCAAGAGCCATGAGATCTTGACCTGTGCTGAAGTCAGACGCTTAACTCACTGAGTCACCCAGGTGCCCTAGATTTTTGTTTTTAGTGTAGGTATATCCCATGTGCTATTTGGGACATTTTTTTCCCCTAGTATGTGTCCTGTGTAATATGCAAGACATACTTGTATTAAAAAATTGTTTGTTATTTATTTGAAATTCAAATGTAACCGGGCATCCCGTATTCTATTTGGCAACCCTGAGTCAGATCCTGGACTAAAAATTTAAATAAATAAAATTAAAAAATTTTTTAATTTGTTTGAGATCGATAAGCAATGGATGTTTTAAGTGTGTAATTCATTTCAGAAGTCACTCCAAATGTTTAGTGGTTCTTTAAGATGCTTCTTACCTACCATCCCTCTGTAGAAATACTGAACTTTTGATTTCTTCAATAGTTGCTTTTATTTATGTTTCTCCTCCATTTCATGGATGGTTTGCTCTCCTGAGACCCCTCCCATGGCTAACATTGAGGCAAGTTTTCGCCTTCTTCAGCCCTTGGTGAACTCAGTAAAGTCTGTCACCAGCAATGACCACTCAAGTAGATAAAGGCTGATTAGGCAGGGTAGGGACTGTGGCAAACTGTAGCATTTATGCCCTGCTCAAGTGTCTTCAAAATTCAGATCTATATATTTTTATATACAGTGTCTGGACTGCACATCTGGCTCTAAGGCTTTAATTTTCCACTCAGGCAATCTTTCCCTGCCTTTAGGTTCTTATGCAATGCCATGTTTACCTTTACAAACTTGACCATAATTCTTCACTAGTCTGTTTCCTCCCATTTTTACTTGTCAAGTGCCAAGGGCAGAGGACTCTGCCCACATCAACCTTGTATCCCAGGCATGTAGAACATACCTGCCTCTTACTGAATGAGGGCTCAGTGGGTTTTTGCTGAATGGCTAATGGCTGGATGTGCAGGTGGAGGATTGTACTCCAGACTCCACTCTGCCTAGTGCCTATTCCCCTGGCTGTTTCACCTCTGGGATTATGGTATTAAGGAACCAAATGTGGTCTCTACACTTAATATATCCTGATTTCCATATATGCTTGTGTGTGGACGATACATGGAGGCCTCCGTACCCCGAACCGAAAGAGGGATAAGAAATTCTCCAGCTGTAGTATACCCTTCTCTTGGGGGATGAAGGGATGAGAATGATCATCATCACCCAAATTCTGGCCCCTCTCCTCCACATACGCTTCCATAGGCAAGCGTACATCGAGTCTATGTTGACGTTAGCCATCAATGAAAGGCCTCAAATGCTTGTTGCACTTTGTATTAACTGTTGCTATTAAGATTTCCCCCTTATGTTCCACTTCATTTAAAACAATGGAAAAAGAATATGCTCTTCATCTTTTGTCTAACATTGATTTTGTTTTCTTTTTCTGCAGCTTCAGTAAGCATTTGGAATCATTATCCATAAAAGTGTAAATGTGTTTAAATAGTTTTCATTTAAATTTATGGAAACATTTCACATCCAATTATGCAACCTTCCACCCGTTTCTACTTCCCCTTTCCAGTGGGAACTTTGGCCACCTTTTGGTGCTAATTAGGACCGAGGCATGGGTTCAATCTTTGTTTGGGCTATTTGGATTTCATGGGGAAATTTTTTGATCTGGGGCCACAGGGTGAAACCTGAATCCTGGTCAATCCTCTTGGAAACTCATCAGAGAGAGAGTATGCATGACTCAGTACATAGGCTCTGCTGGAAAGCAGCTGAAAGATGAACTTGAGCTCAAGGTTTGGTGGTGCTGGAAGAGACCAGGCACGCAGGCAAGAATGGCACATGTTCTTGATACAACTGGCTTAGCACCATGCCCTTCCCACCAGGCAGGGCAGAAAACACCCTCTTCAGCCTCACCCTCAAGGCTGCCCCTTGGAATGTCCTTAGGCTTGGCCCCCAATCCCTTATGTTGGGACTCACATTTGATAAGGAACTTATTCTTAAATTGGATGACTCGGTGCTTTGAGTCTTTCTTTGTTCCTTAGTCTAGGGTGGGGCATGCCATTCATTCATTCAGTCATTCACACAATAATTTATTCCAACAACTATGTATTTAGTATCTCCTATATCTAAACCCAGAGGATGCCTCCACAG
This sequence comes from Panthera uncia, assembly GCF_023721935.1. NCBI lineage: Eukaryota > Metazoa > Chordata > Mammalia > Carnivora > Felidae > Panthera > Panthera uncia. The sequence goes on along the minus strand of NC_064814.1, from coordinate 22,985,939 downwards.
ATGAAACAGACACAGTGGATACAGTTAAGAACCTCATATTTAGCAGGAAGACACAAACAACAAATACAAGAGCCCATGTAAATTTACTCATCAGGTGAGTGTAAATACCGTAAAGAAACGTGAATCAGAGTAAAGGGCAGAGGAAGGACAGGCTGCTGTTTAGGGAGGAATGCAGTGCCTGGTAAAGTGCCTGGATGTGAACCTGTCTCAACATCTACAAATGGGTGACCTTAGCACAGTTACTTAACCATCCTGTGCTTTTGTTACCACATCTATAAAATAGAGCTAATAATGATGCCACCTCATTGGTTTCTTCTGAGATTAAATACGTCAAAAAGTTAGAATTGAGACTGGCTCTGTGAGTGTTGCCTGTTCTGATTCTCTTTGTCCTGATCACATGTCTTTGTATGACTATGGCTGTGGATTCCCAGCCCCACTTCCCACACCATCCCGATGAATCCAGAAGTGATCAGTTCCTTCTTGAAATGAAATTCATTGTAGATGCCTAGTGCAGAAGAACTTATTTCTAAGATGTCACCCACAACAATGGTGGGGGAAGACAGGATTAGTTTTGAAGATTCTCACAGATAATTTGGGAAAGTAAGAAGAGATATGGAAATTTTTCAGTTAAGGTGTTTTTCTTTCTTACATACGACACCATTATAAGAAACCATGTAAAATCATTGATATTTATTGTTTATAAACTCAGCAATTTCATATGGTTAAACTTATTAAACAAGCAGATAGTAGGTTGAATTTCTTATTTTTTATTCAACTGAACATCTCACAGCATAAACCTGACTTATTTATTCACTAATTTTTAATAAATAAGTGCCCATTGGCCCTTTCCTTTGCTCCAATACGTGGCTCACAGGTGAAGTCAGGTTCAGCTGCTTTTGTGAAATAATTTTTTTTAAATAGTTTATTTATTTTTAAATTTACATCCTAGTTAGCATGTAGTGCAGCAATGATTTCAGGAGTAGATTCCTTAATGCCCCTTACCCATTTAGCCCATCTGAAATCATTTTTAAAAAATTCTCTAAGTTTGGGGTGCCTGCGTGGCTCAGTCAGTTAAGTGTCTGACTTCGGCTCAGGTCATGATCTCATGCAGTTCATGAGTTTGAGCCCCACGTTGGGCTCTGTGCTGACAGCTCAGAGCCTGGAGCCTGCTTCAGATTCTGTGTCTCCCTCTCTCTCTGCCCCTCCCCCACTCATGCTCTGTCTCTGTCTCTCTCAAAAATAAACATTTAAAAAAAGTTTTTAAAAATTCTCTAAGTTTGCATGATGCATTTCTCTCAACACAGCTATTTTTCACCCCTAAGTCACACTTAAACTTCATCAGGCAGCCATTAATTGATTTCCAAGTACAGGTTAGACTGCCAGAAATAAAATGTGATTAGTATCATTGACCATAGGGATAAACATTAGTATATTTTTTCTATCTCATAGAGAATATGTACACACACACACACACACACACACACACACAGAGAGAGATGACAGATAGGTAGATAAGATAGATAGAAAAATATATAGGAATGTAGATAGAAGTTTTATTTTGTTACACTTTTTAAAGTTTTTTTTTAATGTTTATTTTAAGAGAGAGAAACTGAGTGTGAGCGGGGGAGAGGCAGTGAGAGTGGGAGATACAGAATCTGAAACAGGTTCTAGTCTCTGAGCTGTTAGTACAGAGCCCAACCCAGGCCTCGAACTCAGGAATCATGAGACCATGACCTGAGCCGAAGCCAGATGCCTAACTGACTGAGCCACCCAGGTGGCCCTTGTTACAACACTTTTAACATTCATTTCCAATCTTTTTAAAATTTATTTTTATTTATTTATCTTTTATTTGAGAGGGAGAGAGAAAGAGAGCGTGAGCAGGAGTGGGGAAGAGGGGGACAGAGAGAATCCCAAGTAGGCCAGACACAGGGTTGGATTTCATGACCATGGGATCGTGACCTCAGCCAACATCAAAAGTCAGACACTCAACCCACTAAACCACCCAGATGCACCGCCCCAATCTTATTATCCTAATATTTAATTCTTCTTTTATTTTTTATAATCTTTAAAAAATCCTTTATAATAAAGCAAAGTTATGCTAATCTGGAATCATCAATTTAAGTAAGATGACCAAGAATGTGTAAAACATGTTTTCTATATATGCTTATGTATATCTAGATAGGTTTAATTAGCATTTCTTTGTTTAACAGTACTTCAGTCTTTATGTGACTGTAGGAGAAGACATGTGAATGAAAGTCTGAAAACTTTGATGGCAGATCTGCTGTCTCTGGATCTCTCTCTCTTTGTCCCTGTTCTCTGGCTTCCTTGCCTTCCTCAAAATTCCTGACCACAAACCCCAAAAGGTTAGAGACCTGTGGATGGGCAGTTGATGTGTGAGCATCTCTGAGTCAGAGGGGCAGGAAGTGGAACCAAACAATTTATGAACTATGTGTTTTCCATCCCAGGGGTTAGTTAGATGGGTTACCTGCCAGCCCCTAATTAGTCGGTGTGAAACATCTCTGTTACCTCAGGCTAGTGAGCTGAAGTTAAGACTTTATTCTCAACTGTGACTGATAGAGAAATGAGGGTCCCAGAGCAGCACAGCCTGGGGAGAGGAGGAATGTTCCCCAGGTCACACAAATGTTTCTGTATGTGGAAACAGCGTATTTCAGAAAACTATTTACCTTTTCAATCAAATCCACATCCTTAAAAACAAACCATTTTTTAAAAAAAATTTTTTCAACGTTTATTCATATTTTGAAACAGTGTGAGTGGGGGAGGGGCAGAAAGAGAGGCAGACAGAATCCGAAGCAGGCTCCAGGCTCTGAACTGACAGGACAGAGCCTGACGCGGGGCTTGAACTCACAGACCGTGAGATCATGACCTGAGCTGAAGTTGGATGCTTAACTGACTGAGCCCCCCAGGTGCTCCAAAACCAAACCATTTTAAAGATGTAAGCTTATTTAAATTATCCTTATTTAAATTAAGGAAAGATGAGGATTTATTTTCTGTAGGAAGGATCTTTTTTTTTCTTATGTGGGCCATTTTAGATCTTCATTAAAAAGAAATTACAGAAACTATTAAGAACACCTATTCTTACATGTTTTAAGTAGCTAATTGATTTTCTTAAAAAGCTCATTCAGCAGGTATTTGTTGAGTTCTTACTGTGGACACAGTGCCAGGCCAGGCGTTGGAAAGATGCTTCCTTCCTAGATGGTGGTGTTGTCACTGGGCTTTGTTTCCATTCTTGTTCGGTGAATTTAAATCTGTACATCTATATTTCATTTTCAACAATAAATGTGCTTCTGAAAAATTCTGTGTAAATTGAAATTTTTATAAATTGAGTCCACTTAAGAGTAATACTTAGTAATCTCTCCATTTGCTTTATGTGTCCATGGATTATCATTTATTGAGCTAATAGTCTACATACTGAGTAGTGAAAGGTTTCTCTCAATTAGGGTTTCTCAGCTATGGCACTACTGATATTTTGGGCTGAATAACTCTTTTTTTAGGGGTGGGGAGGCTGTCCTTTGCACTTTAGAGAGTTCGGTGGCATTTCTGGCTTCTACCTTCTGGATGCTAGCAGCAACCCCCTGCCCCAAGTTTGACAACCAAAAAACGTCTCCAAACATTGCCAGGTTTTCCCTGGAGGGCAAAATCACCTGCAGATGAGAACCACAACGATCAAATAAAGTGTATGCATTTTATTATTTTTTAAATTTTTTTAATGTTTATTTTATTTTTGAGAGACAGAGAGAGAGAGCGTGAATGGGAGGGGGAGACACAGAATCCGAAGCAGACTCCAGGCTCTGAGCTGTCAGCACAGAGCTCGATGAGGGGCTTGAACTCACAGAGTGTGAGGTCACAACCTGAGCCGAACTCGGACGTTTAACCGACTGGGCCACCCAGGCTCCCCAAAAGTGGTCTTCTTATGATTAGACAGCATCACCTGTCATTTTCAAATATTTTTAGTACTTGTTTGAGTAAATTGCAGGAATCAGTCTGGCATGTGTGATTGTCCACTAAAATTAAAAGGTTCTAGGTATGTCGCCAATTTTATCACTCATATCATCACAGCTCAAAGGTAAGAAATAACTGATGTTTTAGTTCCTTCCCCTACAACTTACTGAGCTGCTTGGGAAGTGCATTTACACTGGGAAGAGAGCTGGTAGCAACGGTGGTGTGTATGCTTTTCCTTCTTCCGGGTCTCCCAGAACTTAACCTTTCACAGCAGAAACTTCTGGTCCCTAATTCCTATGAAAACAAAATTCCTTCCTAGGATCTACTGGAACTTCATTTGATGAGTCCAAAAATTCATCAAAATTTACTTTGTGACTATTGAGAACCTAGAAAAAGACATTGGTGTAGTTTACCAATACATAATAACTGCCTGCATTTTAAAGAGTATTTATTGGTGCACCTGGGTGGCTCAGTTGATTAAGCGGCCGACTTCGACTCAGGTCATGATCTCGCCGTCTGTGAGTTCGAGCCCCACATCAGGCTCTGTGCTGACCACTTGGAGCCTGGATCCTGCTTTGGATTCTGTGTCTCCCTCTCTCTCTGTCCCTCCCCTGCTCGTGCTCTGTCTCTCTCTGTCTCAAAAATAAATAATCATTAAAAAAAAATTTTAAGAGTATTTATTGGAGAATTTCCCTGGTAATGGGAGCTTTAATATGCTTACTATAGTCAGTCAACAGGAAAGGCTAACTCAGCAATACCCAGCTTGATGGAACCAATGGCAGAAGGACCAGTTAATAAAACCAACACATTCCAATTGTTTGATATAAGAGGTTGTTGAGAGTGTGACTTTTTTTTTAAGGCCATTTAATTACATACCCTGATGTCTTCACTCAGCCATTCTCTAAAATATATTTTCCCAATTTCAGCATATACCCCTTCTCTACTCTCAATTAGCTATTGCATTGGGCCTTTGCTTCCAAGCCCCATAAGTAATAGTAACTTAATTTTCCAAACCATAAATCAGGTAGACTTATGCTCCATAGCACATGTTCCATTTGTTTTTAATCAGGGGCAGCCCGGTACTCAGAGGTCGGAAGCTTTAATTCAGAAGGCTCCTATGCCTTTTGGAGGGAGAAACCTTTTGCTTTCTAGAGTTCCCTTTGTGAATGTTTAAGTATTCTTTTGGCAAAAGCTGGAATATATAGCATCTCACATAGAATCCTTCTTTATAATTCACTGACCTATACACACTCCCTTCTTCCTCAGCTCCAAGATTAAAAGAAACACTTAACAACATTCCTATACTCATGTATTCTCCTGATTTTTAATGTCATACTTTCAAAAGAAATGTAGTTGCAATAAAAAGAAACACAAAGAAGGGAGTTAAGAGATTTCTTACATTGAGAAATCACTTCAGTGAAATAGTTATAATAGGTAAGAATATGATTGGGATAGTTTAGGTTTGATATTGTCTTGATAGGAATATCATTGTCCTGAGGAAGAAAAAAGAACCATATAAAATCTCTTAAAGTTTGTAAAGTCTTGGAGTTCCTTGCACACCATTTTATAACTGAAAAGGATCTTAGAGATATTTTCTATAACCTCCTTATTTCATAGACGAAGAAAGAGAAAAGTAATGCCCAGAGAAATTTTAAGTCCAGACGATAGTCATGAGTCTGTCAGTATTAGAGTTGGATTCAGAACTCAGTTATTCTGTATCTTTTGACATTGAATCTAAAATAAAGTCCAGGGGCACTTGGGTGGCTCAGTTGGTTAAGCATCTGACGTCAGCTCAGGTCATGGTCTCGTGGTTCATGGGTTTGAGTCCTTCATCAGGCTCTGTGCTGATAGCTCAGAGTTTGGAGCCTACTTCAGTTTCTGTGTCTCCCTTTCTCTCCCTTTCTCCCACTTACACTCTGTCTCTCTGTCTCTCTGTATCTCAGAAATGAATAAACAGAATAAACATTAAAAATTTTTTAAATAAAATCCAATAAGTATTTCATCATTCCGATGGTCTATCCATCTAACATAAAATATCCAAATATTTATTTATTTATTTATTTATTTATTTATTTACATTTTTAAAACATCCAAATATTTAGAAGTGTTTAAACTACTTACCAACCTTCAGTGTTCCATCTAGGTATATTATATTTAAATTTTTAGAATGTTGGGGCTCCTGGGTGGCTCAGTCGGTTAAGCATCTGACTCTTGACTTCAGCTCAGGTCATAATCTTGCAGTTTGTGAGATGGACCCCACATCAGGCTCTGTGCTGACAGTGTGGAGTCTGCTTGAGATTCTCTCTCTTCTTCTCTCTCTGCCCTTACCCCCTCTCAAAATAAATAAGATAAACACGCAATAAGATAAAACAAAATTTTAGAATGTCAAAAACCAAGAGGAATATTTTAAAAACTATCAGAGTAGAAAAAAATAAAGATTACCTACAATAGATGGAGTATCATACTGACATAAGAGTTCTCATCAATATGAATGCAATAAGACAGTAACCATTTTACATGCTGGACAATATTTAAATTTGAAAATGTTGGAAGAAAATTTCTTTTAGCCTATAATTCTTTACCAAGTGGTATTTAGGCATAAGTTTGCAAAGAAACTAGTTTTCTACATATGAATAGTAAGACATCATATGAATAATAAGTTAAACTCCTGAAAGAATTCTGAAAGAATTATAAGAAGATATATACTGGCAATAAGGAAGATGAATCTAAGAGGAAATAATGTGGTAGAAAAATCAAAGGTGACCAATGATGCTAGGAGAACTTAATGCTAAGTTTAATAAACATTCATTGTAAGAAAAAGGAAGGAAGGAAGGAAGGAAGGAAGGAAGGAAGGAAGGAAGGAAGGAGAAAAGAAATATCTGAAACTAAATTTGTCAACTATATAAATAGGGAATTTTGTGGAGATGCAGTGGGAGGCTAGGACAACAGGAAGAAAGAAAATCATTGAGTGTGTCTGATGTTAGTGAGGGTACATAGAAGTTGCTACATTTGTAGGGACACCTGGGTGGCTCAGTCAGTTAAGCACCTGACTCTTTTGATTTCAGCCCAGGTCAAGATCTCACAGTTTGTGAGATCAAACACCGCATCTGGTTCTGTGCTCACAGTGTGGAGCCTATTTGGGATTCTCTCTTTCTCTCTGCCTCTCCCGACACTCTCAAAATAAATCAATAACCTTAAAAAAATTACAAAAAAAGATGTAGCTATGTTTGTAAACCACCTTTGTAGAGCAACTTTGTAGAATTGATTGACATGTACAATGTACGTTTCCTATAACCTAGCAATTCTTCTTCTCAGGTGTCACCTTGAAGGAAAACATGGGTATGTGTATAAGGATGCATATCTGCTCAAGGATCCCTTAGCGGCAATTGCTCCTAATAGTGAAAAAAAAAAATTGGGAGTCCACCTTTCAGCCAGGGAGGATAGCTAAAACATTTGGGATATACCTCATCTACAGAATCCAAAGGAAGAATTAAAAAAGCAAAAAGAAAAACAAAAACCCAAACCAAACAAATACAGGCAGACCTGACCCAAAAAGACCTTCAAGTCATATATTTCAGTAAAAAATGCAAGTTGCATGTATATATCCAAAGAAAATGTAAAGTTTGGGATTTTATGTGTATTTGTATATTAAATTTTATATAAATTGTGTCATTCTACATATATATGTTATTGCACGGAATTATGTGTAGATTAACCACTGTTCTACGTTATCCATGCCAAACATGCTTTCCATTAGTTTTGCTGAATGAGCCATTTGTTCATTTATTAATTCTGTGTTTTCATCAGATATCTATCAAATATTTATTGAATACTTTTTATATGCCATGGCTTATATTAGGATCTAAAATGTGGTCTATACTCTCCTTGAATTTATTTTACATTACAGGATCCAAATTATTGACTTAGGATGTCAGTAGTTTACAACAGGATGCATGTTTATAAAAGAGGTATGCATAATGGAAGATAAAACCGAGTAGAAGTAGAAGCAGCTCTATTTGAAGGGCTCTAAAGACCTTACAGAGCAGATGATGGAGTTGGTTGATCTTTGGAGGAACAGCACCCTGCCAGTACAAGAGACAGAAGAACATTTCAGAGGGCGTACTAGAATGTGCAGTGGAATATTGACATGGGTGTACCCAACATGGGTGGGGAAATGAAAATATCCCAACGTGCAAGAAGGGCACGTATTAAAAATTTTGCAAGGGGGGCGCCTGGGGGCTCAGTCAGTTAAGCGTCCAACTTCAGTTCAGGTCATGATCTTACTGTCCATGAGTTCGAGCCCTGCGTCGGGCTCTGTGCTGACAGCTCAGAGCCTGGAGCCTGCTTCTGATTCTGTGTCTCCCTCTCTCTCTCTGCCTCTCCCCTGCTCGTACTCTGTCTCTGTCTCTCAAAAATAAATAAACATGAAAAGAAATTTTTTTTTAAATTGCAATTTATGCCAAAGAATAGAGAGCCACTAAAGACAAGGAACTTTATTAGATGTTTATTTTCAGAAAGGTAACTTGATAATTTGGAAGACGGGGGTGTTAGAGGAAAATAGAACACTGGCAAGGATTTTCTGAGAATTCAAGTGAGGGATAATGAAACGGTCATGGAATTGCACAAGAGGAAATTGATGTGATAGAGACTTCAGAACTTTCATGATCAACCTGAAAAACTGTTGCCCTCTAATATGGGGACAGCTTTCAAGTTATTTCTCGATTTTGTTTTTGAGTCTACTATCATTTTCTGTTTTTTTGTCCCAGGTTCCCTGAAGGCTATAGTATCCAATCCTGGATAATGGGTGGCCCAGAAGCCTCTTTTGGGTGGCTAATGCTTTCCCAGGCCTTTCTCTAAAAGATACAGCTGTAGATACTGGCAGTAAGGGACAATCATGCACCCCGTGGGTAAGTGCCAGCTCTGGGAAGACTCTCTTCCAGATGTCCTGGGGAGCCCAGTGGTCTCTAATCCCAGCATGCAGGGAATATACTCCCACAAACAGATGCCTTCAGCCACAGGATGGGGACTCCTGTAATTGGTTACATTTGGCATGCAAGGTCTCACCACAAGTTGGCAGAGGCTGGTCACACACAGAGAAAGACGTGTCTGTGGGCATGACCTTCTCCAAAGCCATGGTTTCAAAGCGGGTGGTGGCGACTCGGGGTGGAGGAACTGTTCGAGAGCTCGGAAGGCACCGGAGGGAGCCTTGGAAAGGGGCTGAGGTTTGGCTTGTATTAACCCCCCTGGCTTTGGCTACTCTGGCTACTTTGCTAAACCTCAGAAAAGTGAATTATAAGGCTGGAAATGTCATAAGAAAAGACCTCCTGGGGACACAGCTTCCTGTTCACCCAGACGCGTGGACCCTGATCTTTACTTTTGGAATATCCTTTCCACAGTCCCAATTTCTGGTCTACATTGTGCTAGAAGGAGAAGGAAAACATAAAAATAAAGCTATTCTTTGTTGATGCATGGAGAACCGGCTAAATTTCTTACAATTTCTTAATAAAGTTAAAGAGAAAAAAAATTATAAAAGCAAGGTCAGTGATTGGTGTTGTGTGTTTTGGTTTTTTTTTTTTTTTTTTTTTATCTCAACAACCTCATTCCCCTCCAGCTGTCATCCTTCGCAGGGAAAGAGTGGGCAGCTCTTACAAGAAACGCAGATACAGATGAATGAGTCTGTGTGACGTCTCTACAGGGACGTGTTGGCTGTGTACACGGGTTTATGTCAGCATATAACCCCCACCCCAGGGATGATCCAGGGCTGAGCTGAAAGCAGGAATATGCCGCTTGCAGGGCGTAATCCCACTCACTTAGAATTCACTTTTCCACTGCTTTCTTGATCCTCTGCAGTCAGACACGCTAAGACTCCACCTACTTACCTTTTTCTTTTCCTTTTCCTGCTTACTACTTCTACTTTTTGCCCTCCTGTCTCTTGCTTTCTGTGACTTTCTTTTTTCCCCCTTATCTCAGACTGACTGGAGACACTGAAAGAGTAAGGATTAATTGACAAATTCATTTGATTGCCCATGTTTACCAGTGTATGAATTTTAAAGAGAATATGTAAGTAAAAGAGAACAGAGAGAGAGAGAGAGAGAGGGAACAAGAGATAAACAGAACATAAGAGTGTGAATACATGTGAGAGTGACCTTAGGTGACAAACAAATTACAGTATAAGAAGTAAAACAAAACACAAAGGGACCTGGCTGTTGACAGTTCTGCCTTCCAGGGAGCTCATATAATTCATACTGGGAGAAGGCATTTCATATTACTCTTCTTTACTTGCAAAGACTGGAGGTGGGAGCTTGGTATGCCTAAGAATTTGATCCTGAGATTGGGGTGCCTGGGTGGCTCAGACTTCAGCTCAGGTCATGATCTCACCATTCTTGAGTTTGAGCCCCATGTCGGGCTCTGTGCTGACAGCTCAGAGCCTGGAGGCTGCTTCAGATGCTGTGTTTCCCTTTCATTCTGCCCCTTCCCTGCTCTCTCTCCCTCCCTCTCTCTCTCTCTCCCTCTCTCTCTCTCTCTCTCTCTCAAAAATAAATAAATATTAAAAAAAAGAGAGAGAGAGAATTTGATCCTGAGACAAAGTAAAGCCATTTTTGTCTCTAGAACAACCTGAGTTTCGAGACAGGCAACAGTGGCCTGGAAACCTTTGAGGTAGTGGGTGGAGGGAGGGCTGCATTATTTTGAAGAGACACTTAACCAACTGAGCCACCCAGGCGCCCTTGTTTTGAAGAAGAAACAAATCAGCATGGGGAGGAGGGAATTGGAAGCTGGCCATGGGAGAAAGAAGGAAATGTACAATAGGGCAGTGGCCTGAGACATAAGGCAAAGAGACAGCCAGTGAGAAATTTCCTGATATGGGATCTGCCAATGGAATTTTCACAGGAAGACCTGCTCAGTTGGTTATTGTGAGATCTTGCAATGGAACTACTTTGTTTCATTGTTTAACTTCAAACTTCCTTATGTGTTCATTATACAGAACTGGTGGTGATTTTGGGGGAAGGTCAGGGCAAGGGGGATGTGTTTTCAGGGCTTATATGGGGGGGGGGAAGGGAGCAGTCACATGAGACATAGATAAAGGAAAGTTCAGTAAGAACAGGAACTTGGAGAAAGTAGTAACTATGATAAGTCTAAGTTCCTCTAGAGAAGTCACCCATTTAGGCAGAGAGGTCCTTGTCTTCCTCATAAGAGAGAGGCAACTTATGTAGATATGTAGATATCATTGAAAAGGTGTCCTTATAACACTCAAGGACTTGGGAGATTTTGATGTGTAAGGCATAAGTTACACACACACACACACACACACACACACACACACACACACACACTCACATACACTCACCAGCCTATCTATCTGATATTGCTGTGGAGTCTTGTGAACTGTTGTCAAATAAATTAATTCCTTCCTGGTCCTCACCTGGAAATGCTGATCTACACCAAGCTGCTGATTTGCGAGGCAGGTGACAGAGGTGACACTGACTGCACCAAATGTCGTCTCTGTCCCTAGCATCTTAGTAAGACATATCTCTTCCATCTGGATTCCCAAGGCAGTCCTCCCTGCTTTGGTGTCCATGAACTTGATGGTGCCTCAGTGCCTTCCAAGTTTATTTAATCAGAATATCCCTCAAATACTCTCCAAATGGTAAAATTCATCTAACGACTTTTGGTGCTTGACAAACAGGAGAACAGAGGTCAAACTGTGTGTCTAGTTTTCCTATATAACTTTCCCCTCAAATAGAAAAAAAGAGAAGTAAATGAGAATTTCGTAAAGATAAGCCAGCATCAAGTCCCCCTGTCCCTCCCAGGTTCCCAAGTGCTCGCGTCTCTGGGTCTAACGGGGAGTTGACATTCGTGTTTGTGGTACTGACCTGAACTGGGGAGTAACTGCATTTATCTGTCTTCACTCTGTCCTGCTGTCGAGCACACTGTTCTCTGGTCTCTTCCTAGAAAGTGTTCATATTTCTACATCCTTTGAAATGCAAAAATGGAGAGCAAATCACAACATCTTCCTGTTTATCATGACCCATTGGGCAATGGGGTGAGCTGAGCTTTTCACAAGATCCTGAAGGGATGAAAAGGACCCAGAACATATGGAAAATATGGAGAATAGGGTATAAGTCATAAAAATAAAAATAAAATAAATAAAATAAATTGGGAATGCCAGTTTCTGGTAATGATTTGTTTTCACAGTAACTGAGAACTCCCTTAAACCTGCGATTAATCACACATTTATGGTGAGGCTAAGCGGGGAGAATTAGGGGCTTGGATTATTAGTGCAGCTGCTTTTCATTGATGAGATCTGAGTTCAAATCTTAACCAATGTTACAAATGAAAATGTCATTTTGAAAGTTAATTAGCTCCATGCAATAAATGCTGGCTGCTTGATTGATGTACCTAAAAAATCACTACCTAGGAGAAAAAATTATATATATGGCCCGTTAGGGGAGTCAAGCCAGTCAAAAAGTCAGACATTATTTAAACAATTTGCTTTTTTTTAGTAGTCCAACCACCTGCAAGTAAATAGAATTTATTAAAAGAAGGTGGGGTTTCTAGTAGTCAGAACACGTGTAAGAATGTCTGAATGTATTAAGAACTGCAGAATTTTAGAAGTAGAAAAAAAACTCTTTATAAACCATCTAATCTAATCCTTGCTTTTTTTTCAATAGAAGAGGGAATAGAAATTCAGGAGGATAAGGGACTTGATTAAGTCACACAGTTAACTAGTGGGGGAGACAGGGCTGGGTTCCAGATGTTGTCTGGATTACTCCTGTGGATCCCTAGCTCGGCTCTCCCCTCACTACTCTGAGACTTACTTTCTTCCGCAGGGCCTTGTCTTTGGTGTGTTCTGTGCCTCAGAAGGTTCTGTCTTCTTCTACCGAAAGATCTCAAAACTTATGCTCTCCATACTTATCAGTGAAGCTACCCAGCTCACACAGGTAGAGGAGAATCAGCATGTGATCCCTTCGCCTTAGATGTCCTAAAATGGAATTCAGAGTGAATTTGACCCAAGTGAGAGAAGTGTGAGGTACTATATTTAGCAAGACAGCAGACCACTATTCTGCCTAAATCAGTATTTTGTTAAGAGCCCTGTCTGGGCTGGTGAGACACAAAGAAGTCAGGGAAAAGTTCCAGGTGCCTTTGTTGACACGTTTACAATTTAAGCTGCTCCTGATATTGAAACAATGCCTTTGATGTGGCATTTCATTTGGTGGCAAGGTGACTTTACTAGGACCATTAAAGGTGATTCTGCTTGGGGCTCAGGAGCAAAGAGGAGCCCTATGGGGGAAGCCGCTATTGTGCCAGAGAATACATACATCATCATGAACCCAATGCTGATAGAAATGTGGTTGCTAAGGGACATTCTGGTGAGGTCTGCAATGGAAACGAGGAACATGTTATTGAAAACTGGAAGAGAGGAGATCCTCGTTACAAAGAGGCAAAGACCTTGGCAGACTTGCGTTCCAGTGTACTGTGGAAGGTAGAACTTGCGGGCCATGATGTTGGGTGTTTAGCTGAAGACATTTCTAAGAAAGATATTGAAGGTATGGCTTGGTTTCTCCAGTGAGAGGAGAAATGTGAGAGGAGAGAAAAAAATGAAGGGCATTGTTAGGCAAATAGGAATCAGAATTTGAGGATTTGAAGAATGTTCACATTGCAAAAACTGAGAAAGCACGTTTCGAAGTGAACACTATGTCTCCCCTCTGGAGACGTTAGGGTAGATTTTGTTTCCATGCTCATTCTGGTTGTTGGGAGAATATAGTTCCTTGAGGTTGTAAGACTGAGGTCCCCATCTTCTTACTGGTTGTTATCTTCTGGAGGCCACCCTCATTCAACTTTCCGCTGCCCTCCCCATCTTCAGCTCCTGCAATGGTGGATAGAGTCTCTCTGAGGCTTGGAATCTCTCTGGACTTTTCTTCTAACGTTTCATCTCTGTGACTTTTCTACTTCCTTCTCCCACTTTTAAGTAATGTAACAGAGGTCTCAGATATGAGAGTGAGAACAATTCTGGGTGATACTAATCCACCTACCACAAAGATGAATATCCATTACAATTTTACTTTTTATGCTTACTAATTATTTCTAAAATATTTAATATTGGGGGCGCCTGGGTGGCTCGGTCGGTTGGGCGTCTGACTTCGGCTCGGGTCATGATCTCACGGTCTGTGAGTTCGAGCCCCGTGTCGGGCTCTGTGCTGACAGCTCGGAGCCTGGAGACTGTTTCGGATCCTGTGTCTCCCTCTCTCTCTGCCCCTCCCCTGTTCACGCGCTGTCTCTCTCTGTCTCAAAAATAAACGTTAAAAAAAAATAAAAAAATAAAAAAATAAATAAAATATTTAATATTGTATGTAGCTCTGCTCACTTATATACTAGTGATAAATAAAAACATAACTCACTCCGGAACAAGATGTATGGTCAGAGGAAATAAAATAAGTTTTAAAATTTCAAATTAAATTTTGTTGTAGATAAGAAATGATCAAATCAGAACATGATTAATGAAGTTGTAGATGTATAAAATATATTACATTAGGATAAAGATAGATGAAAGAAGGGGAATAAAAATATAAATTCAAAGAGAAATAAAACTAAGTATAGTTTCCAAATCTTAAAGAAGAGTCTATTTAAAAAAAAAATGATAGTGGATGTCAAACAATTCTTAGATTTAGATTGCACTGAGAAAATGTAAAAGAGTGATACAATTTTAGTTTTGGACAGCAATATTTACAATATTGCAAATCTTTAAAGTTTAGAATAAATATTAATTTAAAATGCGGAAGTGTTTTTTATTTTTGAGAACTATTTTATTGGTAAATGAGCAAAGAATGCCTAATTACTGCTTTAGAATACATATTTCTTTCTTTTTTTTTTTTATAATTTTTTTTTAATATTTATTTATTTTTGAGACAGAGAGAGACAGAGCATGAACAGGGGAGGGGCAGAGAGAGAGGGAGACACAGAATCTGAAACAGGCTCCAGGCTCTGAGCGGTCAGCACAGAGCCTGATGTGGGGCTCGAACTCACGGACCGTGAGATCATGACCTGAGCCGAAGTCGGACACTTAACCGACCGAGCCACCCAGGCGCCCCAGAATACATATTTATTTCTATCTTCACTAAAACTTAATGAACTTCCATTAAAACTTCCAAATGTTAATATATTTTGCTGGTCTAATGGGCAAATAATATGTAATGTTGATTTAATTTACATTTCTTCTTTGGTTAATTATCTGATCATACACTCTACATACTTTGGTTTGCCTCTTCCTTGTTTAATTATAGATGCTCTTTATGTATTTCTTCCCATGTTTGGCTTTTAGCTTTAATAGTTAAAAAAATTCAGTGCATTCAAATACATCTATATTTTCTTCTATAGCTTTTGCTTTTGTTTTTGGTTTACAAAGAATTTTCGTATCTTAAGGTAATATTTTAACACTTCCTTTTTTAGGTTAAAGCACTTAATCCATTTATACTTATAAGTTCATATTGTAAGAAAGATTTAACTTTATTTTCGATCTCTAATGACTAACCAGTTGCCACAACCATTTATTCAATAATCAATCTTTTTCCCACTGTTTAAAATGTTTCAGATACTACGTGCGTGTACATGTTGATTCTCAAATGCACACCTGGTTCAAGTTTCTTTCCAGAAGTCCAGGCTTTTATAGCCAAATATCTCTTAAATATCTCCTCCTGGATGTTTCTAGACACTTTGGAATAAATGTGTCTAGACACCACAATGGATCATCAAGCTGAAGCTAAAGAACACCTACTATGTATTGGTCATGTTAGCAAACACTCTGCTAAACATTAAAGGGGTAATTGTAGATAATCCTCTCAAGGTGGATTCTATTATACCATCTCTATTTTATAAATGAAATAAATAATTACAATTACAAAAGTTAAATGATTTATCCAAAGGGGTCAAGATGGGTTTGAACCTGGGCAGTCAGAGCCAAGGTGCATTCTCCCATCAACAGTGCTTTCCTCCAGGGTCCACCCACCCCCGTGTTCATTATCTCAGACAATGGCACCACCACCCAATCACCCTGAACAACTGCTAGCCTTGCTAGCAAATATCTCTCAATCTCTTCTATTTAGAACCCTGGGTTGCTTCTCATTGTCCTCTTGATACAATTCTAATCCCTACAGGACCTTATTCTGCTCTGTGGATCTAGCCTTTTTCTTTCCCTTTTAGGCCACATTCTTGCTCACTTTCTTTCTTTCTTTTTTAATGTTTTATTATTTATTTTTGAGAGGGAGAGAGACAGAGTGCGAACAGGGGAGGGGCAGAGAGAGGGAGACACAGAATTTGAGGCAGGCTCCAGGCTCTGAGCTGTCAGTTCAGAGCTGGACGCAGGGCTTAAACTCACAGACTGCAAGATCATGACCTGAGCAGAAGTCAGACGCTTAACTGACTGAGCCACCCAGGCACCCCTCACTTTCTAAACTCTAACCCTTTTTCTTTCATCTGCAATGGTCTTACACCTTTAAGGATTTAAATAATCACTATGTATCCTTTGGATTAATTGACCCTAACCTACCAGATTAGTTTCGTCCTCTCTCACATGTGGCCATACCACCCTGTACTTCTGCTATGATGGCAGGGACTTGCCATGGTTTCTCCAGTGCTGATCATGGTACCTCAACAATAGTTACACCCAGCAGTGTTTGATATAAATTAATGACTACGTTAAATAAATGAATGCCTTTCAAAATCAACAGAATATGTCTTTGGCATGTTGACTCAGAAAAGAGAAAATGAGGTGAATGGAATAGATTGCCAATGATATTACTTTTCTCCCTCAATTATTTTTGTCAAATTACATAGAACAATTGTTAACTCTCTATATTTACTTAAAACTTTATTTCCACCCATTTTTTTATTGTTTCAATTTTTAACTGTGAGTCACTTTTATATAGATAGTGATGCCATCTACAAATAATAATGCTTTTGTTTCCTTCTTTTAAGTATTGGTATCTTTTATTTGGTTTTCTAGAATTTCCAGGAGGATGTTAAATTATAGTGGCACAATATTCGATCCCTAACTTTCACGGACAATTCCTTTAGCCATTCTGGGTAGTGTTAGTTATTGGTTTGGGATAGATCTCATTCTTCAGGTTAAGTAATTCTCCATCCATTTCTAAATTACAAGAAAGAAAGAAAGAAAGAAAGACAAAGAAAAGGAAAGAAGGAAGGAAATAGAGAAAGAAAGAAGGAAAGAAAGAAAGGGAAAAAGAAAGAGAAAGAAAGAAAGAGAAAAAGAAAGAGAAGGAAAGAAAGAAAAGAAGGAAGGAAGGAAAAAGAGAAAGAAGGATGGAAAGAAAGGGAAAAAGAAAGACAAAGAAAGAAAAGGAAAGGAAAGGAAAGGAAAGGAGGAAGGAAAGAAAGAAAGGAGGGAAAGAAAGAAAGAAAGAAAGAAAGAAAGAAAGAAAGAAAAAGAAAGAGAGAAAGGAAGGAAGGAAGGAATGAAGGAAGGAAGGAAGGAAGGGGAAGGAAGGGAGAAAGAAAATCTTGAATTTTATCAAATGTCTTTCAGGTATTTTTCAAAACTATTTTAGCTGTTTTTTTGTGTGTGTTTTCTGTGGATTTGAACACATTAGCAACCTAATCTTAAACCAGCTTTATGTTTTTAGGATAAACCCTTACTGCTACATACACATTTTACAACAGAGTCACTCTTGGGGCACCTGGGTGGCTGTCGGTTGAGCATCAGACTCTTGATTTCGGCTCAGGTCATGATCCCAGGGTCCTAGAATTGAGCCCTGCATCAGGCTCTGTGCTGAGCGGTAGAGCCTGCTTAGAATTCTCTTTCTTTTGGGGCGCCTGGGTGGCTCAGTCGGTTGAGCGTCCGACCTCGCCTTGGGTCATGATCTCACAGTTGACATGTTAGAGCCCTGTGTTGGGCTCTGTGCTGACAGCTCAGAGCCTGGAGCCCGCTTCTGATTCTGTGTCTCCCTCTCTCTCTGCCTCTCTCTGTCACTCTCTGTCTCAAAAATAAAGATAAACATTAAAAAAAATTTTTTTTGGGGCGCCTGGGTGGCGCAGTCGGTTAAGCGTCCGACTTCAGCCAGGTCACGATCTCGCGGTCCGTGAGTTCGAGCCCCGCGTCAGGCTCTGGGCTGATGGCTCGGAGCCTGGAGCCTGTTTCCGATTCTGTGTCTCCCTCTCTCTCTGCCCCTCCCCCGTTCATGCTCTGTCTCTTTCTGTCCCAAAAATAAATAAAAAACGTTGAAAAAAAAAATTTTTTTTAAAAAAATTTTTTTTAAGAATTCTCTTTCTTTCTCCCTCTCTCTCTTCCCCTCTCCTGCTCACACATTTGTGTGCTTTCTCTCTAAAATAAAAAAAAGAAGAAGAAGAAGAAAATTTGCTCTCAGCTGTACATAGTTTTAAAGGCTAAATTTTCATTTAGGTAGTAATTCTATGCCCCTGTTGAAAGTCTTGGAAGGAAAGCATGAACTTTCCATAAGGCCAAACCTTTACTATTGTCTTGTTTAAATTCAGTCCCCATTTACAAAACCACACTCTCATCCCACCTCTTTCACCCCAATTTATTTCTCTATAAGCCATATTCTATTTTATATAAATTTCTCAAATAATTGCATTTGAATTCAAGTCAGTTCTTTCAATGATAATTCTTAAAATTCTTTTCTTAAAAAGTGGCTTCAGATCCCACAAAGACTTACTGAGAACTAATTACTTTCCAGGTTGTGTACTAAACATTGTCATGTACAATATCTAATCCAATTTATTGGACTTTAAACTCCTGTGTAAAGTGTTTGCTTTAACTCGGAAGATGTTTTCCCTTTCAAAGGAAAAGAAAAAAAAATTGCCTGCCCCAGTTTCTGCATGCTGAAAACTAGACCTGACAGTGAGATGTGTTTTTATAGCTTGAGGTGCTGGTAACTACAGTACTCTGAAAAAACGCACAAAGCAACCTCAAGTGCAGTTATGACAGTCAGACGATTTCTGAAGTTTGTACCTTGCAAGAAATAAGGCTGTGCTTAAAAGAAATGAGGCTGATGATTCAAGTGGAAATTCAAAGTAAATGCATAGCACTTGAAACTGTATATTTCTACACTATAAATGCTCTCTAATATCAGGCAAATTGCCGAGATCACTTGTCTCCCTTATTCAAATTCCTGATCAACACACATTTCCTGAGTAATTTCTTTCTACTCAGTTTACTCCCATAGCGTTAAGTATCATTAGGTCCACTAGCTTAGAAATTAATCTGTCCAATCTTAAGTACATCTCAAATCTATCCGGCCCTCTCCATCCCCAGTGCCACTGCATTAGTTCAGGCCTGCATCATTTTTCCCTTGGATTATTGTAATTGCCTCTATTCTGCCTTAACTGCCTCAAGTCTTGTCCCTTTCCCTGTACCCCTTACAATTTATTTTCTGCATTGCCTCAGTAATCTTTCTTAAATGCATGCCTGAGCATGTCATTCCCTGCTTAAAATCCTTCAATTACACTCAATTGCATTCATCATACAATCCAAGCTCTATGACAACAGCCACTTTAAATCCTCTCTGGAATACGGTGGGGGTGTAAATACAAACAGGGGTGCATGCTCACATGAATTCCTTAGCAGGGCACATAAGAACGACCTGACGACGTATCCTGGTGTCTGCCTCTCTGGCCTTTATCCTTCCACCTCTCACTCATTATACACTCTGGATGCCCCTATCTGCCTCAATGCCTGCGAATGCACTATACGGCCACTCCCTTTGCATAGAATTTACCCTCCTCAAGATCTGCATAAGCCCTCATCTTTTAAGCCTCACTCACATGTAAGGAGGTGGGCAGTGAGGAGCCCTCCTTCGAAGCGGGTTTGGGGCCCTCTTCTAGATTCACCCAGCATTTAAGCACTTCTCCCACATTGTTCTTGTTGGTTTACTTGTTGATCGATTGCCAGACTATGAATTTATTGAGAGTAGGAACTAGGATAGCATTTGGCACTTGGTAGGTACACTATAATGATTAGTAAGAGCTGTGTATCTGGTCATTCAGATGACCAAAATGTATTTCTCTGGTATTTTTGGTCTTCATCCACAGTTGCTAAAAATGTTTCAGAACCATAAAGGTGAAATGGGTGTATTATTATTAATGAAGGTGACTTCTGGACCCCATGCAAGGGCAGGGGACTTCCAGGAGGACCAACCATGCGATTAGAGGGTTGGGACTTTCAGTCTCACATTCTTGACCTGCAGGAAGGGGAAAGGGACTGGAGGTTGAATCAGCCAATGGCCAATGACTCAGTCAATAATGAAGCCTCCATAAAAGGACAAGAGGAGAGTTTTTTGGTCCTTTTTCGGAGAGATTCTGTGCTTGGGGAATCAGAATGCTTCCACATGTCACCAAGCTGGGCCTCAAGCTCCATGAAGACAGGAGCTCCTTTGGGACCTCTCCCTATGTATCTATCTGGCTGTTGATTCGCATACTCTATCATATCTTTTAATAAACCAGTTAACCTAAGTGTTTCCCCGAGTTCTGTGAGCCACTCTAGAAAATGAACTGAACCTAAGGAGGTCATTGGAACCTCCAATCTGTAGCCAGTTGGTTAGAAGCATAGGTAACAGCCTGGGGCTTGTGACTGGAGTCTGAAGTGGGAGTTGGGGGAGAGTTTTGTAGGACTGAACCTTTAACCTGTGGAGTCTGATGCTATCTCCAGATAGATAGAGTCAGAATTGAGTTGAGTTCGTGGACACTGGTTCCAAGAATTGCTTGGTGTTGTGTGGGGGGGAACTCCAACCCCCAGGTTGGGAGCCCTGAAAGATTAGGCATTCCAAGTCAGACGTACAGTTTTATTTGTTTGCTTTGAAATGCCTTATTGTTTTCTTCTCTGACTCTCTTCTTCTACAGTAAAACATACGTTATACATGAAACCGGGGAGACCAACTGGCCCAACCCAGACTTCCAATATAAGAACACTTTCTCTAACACATGAGCTGATGGTCATCCAGCACCTGCCTGACACCATGGTGTAAAGCTACTGCACTTTACCATTCCCAAAGGACCACAGTGATTTTTTTCATTGATTTTGCTCAGTCATTTCTTGAGAGTAGTTTGGAGAAGGGTCATCTTGGGCTTTTGTTCCTCCAAGAATACTAACCATGGACCTTTCCCTTGTCAGATAATTTATAGAATTGTGACATAGGTAAAATAGGTCTTGGGCAATTGCTTATTTTCCCTTTTAGTTTTCTTGATGTGCTTCTCTTCTCAAGATCCTCAGTACCCTGATCTGCCCCAACTTCCTTCCTCCCACCTGGGTCCACTCCATTTGGTTGGTGCACAAGGTTCATATTTTCACCTTCTCATGTACAAATCTTGAGGACTTCTGTTCCCTAGGAAACATTTAGAATAGGAAAATTCATAGTGGTTGATGACTAATAATACTTTCATTATCTGCCCACATCTTCTTTACATGTTAGTTGATGTTTCTACTTTAACCCAAAGAAGTAAACTTGTGGTGATGAAATTTCAGACATCACAAGTGGACTTGTGGGGATTTTATAGATGTTGGGGTTATGGTTATTCTTAGTATCCTTACTAAACATACCATCTGGGTTTCCACCTATTCTATGTAAGCATTGATTTGTTACATGGCATTAATTTGTTATGCAGTAGAAACAATTCAAACTAGAGCAAGAGCTTCGAAGAGAACAAGCTCAGGCCTGATTCAGACTTTGTGGTCACATGCATGGGATCGAACAGAAAAGAGTTTATGGAGTAAGGACACTCAGGCAGTTGCTTCCTGGTGGATGGTAGATGCTTCCTGGTTGTCAGAGGATCCTCCCAGAATCTACCTCTAGAACGTACCTGTGGTACTCACTTACGGAGGGGAAAGGAACCACATAAAATCAAGAGGCTAGTAAAGATCTCTGAGGAGTTTCTGAGTTTTATACATTTGTTGATTCAGTCAGTAAAACTCATCCTCAGGGCACGTTTAAAATTTTGCTTTTATCAGATGTTTTACAGTCTGCTCCTTCCATTCTGGAGTTTTTCTTCAGTGTAGCTAGTCGTGATGTGATTTTCCACACTGATATGAGCTCTGGCAAAGCTTCCTCTCCACTTCTTTGGCTGCCAAGCCCCTGAGGGCTCAGCTACATCCTATTGTCTTTCTTCCCTGGAATGACTGAGGGAGAGGCTTCATAGAATCCTCTGGCTAGGTTGGGACAGCAAGACTCATTCCTGGGCCTTTGTTTCAGCTTGAAATACACCACAAATTAATTGGGCTGATGCAGGTAATTAAGATAGTCACTTGGATTGTGTGCCTTTCCTCTGAAAAATTTCTGTAAGTTGCCAGATCTAAGCTTGGTCTATTGAAATGTTAATGATCCATGGCCTTAAAAAGAAATGTTTCTTTTGAATGGAAATTCATAGCTAAAGAAAGTGTTTCTGAATGGAAATTCATAGCTAAAGAAAGTGTTTCTAGTGATGAACATTCATGCTGTAGTCTAATATACTGCTCTCAATAATAAATAGCTCATCATTTAGCATACTCACAAGTAATTCAATGCCAAACTTTCAGTAGACTCCTACTGTTGTAGTAACAATGATTTTTGATCTCTACTCTAAAATGGTCTTGTAGCAAAGAAGGAAATATTCTGGGATATTTTCTGGATCTGCAATCAGGGAACACCAAACTTTGAGTAGAAACCAATAGTTTGAGCAAACAGGATAACTTGCAATCAGAGGTTGTTAGAAAGGGAGATACCAGTAAATACAGTAGTATAACCAGGGTCGTTTGTCATTTTCTGCTGGTGGTTACGATTCTTTAGCATTACCGTGTTTGTGCTTATAAGTCTAATAAATCATGATATTGTATGTTCTGCTAAGAGGAACCATTGGTATTTCTTACCTTGGCCCTTCATCAGGCATAGATCTCCTGTATTTCCTACATTAATTCCTTTTTGAGGCACATGCTTCATTTCTGATCCTAATTTTGATACTTCTGATCATGACCTGGTTGCCTGATCCTTATTCCACACTGATCCCTCAGATTTAGAAGTCAATTTGGGAGTATATCCTACTTGACTTTGCTAATTCCCACCAGCTCAGGAGAGGACCCTAGTCTTCTTCCTCCGACAGGTAAGTGTCCTTTAATTGTGCCCCAAAGCTTTTTCTGTGTTTCTCTTAGAATTCAAATTATTCATGGTTAGAGAAGGGTATTAATGTACATATTTAAAATAACCATCCTTGAGTTTTATATAAATTCAATAAAGTACACCTATGTTTTTCCACTAAAGTTTTAAGTTTGTTTTTAAGTGGATCAGTAGGTGGAAATGTTTGCAATTAGAAATTTAAAAAATAAGTTGAGCTAAGCAGAGCAACTCAGTGTTACCTGAAGGTAACACTAATGTTTGATGAATTTTGGTAAATTCCCATATTCATGTAAACATCACCCAAATCAATGCATATATAGAACTCTGTCCAATCTTTCTCCAAGTAAATATCGATCTGATTTCTATACTATAGATTAATTTTGCTTATTCTAGAATTTTCTCTACATAGCCTCATATAGTATATATTCTTCTGTGTCCTATTTCTTTCACTTAGCATAAAGATTTGGAGACCCATCCTTGCTGTTGTTTGTGACAGTAGTTTGTTCATTTTAAATTGCTTAGTTTATTTCATTTATGAATATGTAACTATTTACCCACTGATGTACATTTGTGTTGTTTCCATTTCGGTGCTCTTATGAAGAAAGCTGCTATAAACATTCATGCATGACTCTTTGTGGACTTCTGTTTTCACTTTTCTTGGATACATATCTAGAAGTGCAATTCTTGGATTGCAGATTAGGTATATGTTTAAACTTATAAGAAGCTCTCTGTTTTGCAAAGTGACTGTACATTCCCACCGGCCATGTGTGACTGTTTGAGCTGCTCCAAATCTTTGCAATACCTCTTATTGTCAGTCTTTAAATTTTGGTCATTTTTAGTGTGTATGTGATGATGGATAACTGTAAAATACTCCTTTATGGCTTCAATTTGCATTTTCATGATTTCTAATGAGCACTTTTATATACACTTATCAGCCATTCATGCTTCTTTTGTGAAGTGGCTCCTCAAATAATTTGCCCATTTTCAATTGTTTTGTGTGTCTTATTATTGAGGTGTAAGTGCTTTTTATATATTTTGGATAAAACTCTTTTCTCAGGTATATGTACTGCAATTATTTTCCTCCAGAGAGCTTCCGGCAAGTTGTCTTATCTCTGTTCATTGTTCCTTGGTTGGCCTTGTGGAGTCCAAAGACATGAGCAGACCCTTATGGAGACTTCTGGGGCTCTTTGTGTGTCGATCGGATCTCTCCTTTCTGGTACTCAACAGCACAAACTCCAGCCACCTCAGCCTCTCCCAACTCTGATCTTTGCCTTTTCAGCTCAAGAAGACCCCTGTGTTCTGCTTTTCCCCTCTTCTTACAGGATGACTCAAAAATTGCCTCCAGGCAGAAGGCCAGGGTGATCACAAGGCTCACCTACTTGTTTCCCTTCCTGTGGGGATTACAGTCATATAATACCTATTGCCCAGGGTCTAAAGGCTGTTGTTTCACATATTTTGTCTAGTTTCTTACTTGTTTGCTGTAGGAGGGACAGTCTGGTACCAGAATCCTCTTCTGGATTCTGTATTTTCGTAGCCGGAGGCAGAAACTTTAAGAAGTTACTTAGAAACACAAGAAAATAAAGTAGGAAAATGACAGATAAAGGGATTTCAGAAATATGATTGAATGCAGCATTAGTACACTAAAGATACTTGACCAAGAAATTATAAGGAATGTATTCAGCCTACTCTACTGAAAGAGTTACTAGTTTTTCATTGTACTACAACATATTTTTGGTTTCATAGCTGCTTACAAAGTTAAAAAAAAAATCCAAAAATCAAACAAATGTAAGCCCTACAACTGAGCTAATAAAATTATCGTCACTTCCTCTGGAATGCCCTTATTCCCTGGTTGAGCCTAGTGCATCCTATCCCTTCATGTACCTTTCTATCTTTCCCACTTTCCTGAAGACCTACTTGTACTATATTCAGAAGTTGGAGAATCAATAAGGACCAGACGTTCAATCATGAAAAATAACTTTTTCTACTCAATGATGATAAGACTATAACTATGCTAAGTGATTTATCTCATTGAATACTTATAACAACTCGGAGACAGAAAGATGATTTTGTGACCTTAAGCAACTTATTTAATCATCTCACACCTGAGCTTTCTTATTGGTAAAGTGAAAAAGTAAAGAGATAGGCAAGAGGGGAGCCCACTTAACCAAATTTCAGTGTGGGCAGCTTGCTTCCAGTTTAGGAAGCATGCTCTTGAACTTCTGGTTAAATATTATGTGAACGTGCATTTGAATACGTGTAATATAACACGCATGTGTCTCTTTTAAAGCCCTGTTCACATGGCAGTAAAATAATTTCAAAGGAAGTTCAAGGTAAAAAAAAAAAAAAGGTAAGAAAGGCAAACACAATGAACTACAAATTTCTTCAAAAGTTAGGCAGTAGAAAGGAGATAACTGGTTTGGTAAATGATATAACAGAGAATAGTGAGCTGAAAACCATGTTCCTGTAAATGAAGATATTAATAAAAATGAGCTGATTTGTGCTAAAAAAGCACAGTAAATTTCAGGTGTTTGGAACGAAGTAAGGTATTCAGCAAGGCAGGAGTGAAGGATAAGTTGTAAAAAACTAAAATCTGGCTCCCAACCTCCTATTACCACATTCCTACCCCTATCCCAACAGGAGGCAGGGGGCTTACTCTCTGATGAATACCAAAGAGAACTGGGAGTCAAGAGTAATGGTTAAGCTGTATATGAAAAACATGGCCCAAGAGAAGTTTCTGGACCTCTGTGGTGGTGACAAGTTCTATGCCAATACATCCTGGCAACAGATTCATTCTCAGAAAGCTGCTTGATCATCCAAAGAGATGTTGAGGAGATAAAATGATCAGAGGGCTAATACAAGAAAATGTTCTAGGACACAGTCATTTGGAACAGTTGGGTCCTTTCGGGTCATGCTTTTAAGTTTTGTTAGGCAAGAACAAAGCAGCTCGTACTTCCAGTAGTGATCCTTCCCTACTTACTCTACCTGAGGACTTGTGAACGGTGAGGTTTTCCTTCTGGCTGGTGGGAACAGGAATTATTCCTGGCCCCAGGTGAGCCCTAAGAAATTGTTCCTTTTAACCCTTGTAGGTGTCTCTTTTCTCAGCCTCAGGTACTTTTCTCCAACATATACACTGATCACTGAAAGACTTTTAATCCCTGGAGCTCTCTGCTCTGTACATTACTATCCTCTTAAGGGCCCTACCATGCAAGCTCTAGCTGCCTTGACCTTTCTAGACCTTGACCTTCCTAGACAACCATTTCTGACTCCTCAACTCAAGGAGAGTGCTGAGTTCCACCTGGGTACCCCTCCCTGCACCACATCTGCTCAGTAAGAGGAGTAAATCACAGAACTCACCTTGTTACTTCCCTTCTCCTGGGGTTCACTGTCCTTCATTGACTGGTGTCCAGTATCTTCAAAACCATTGTCTCAGGCATTTCCATCCCACTTTTAAGATGTTGTTTCAGGTGGGAGGGTAAATATGGACCCTCTTACTCCATCTTGGCCCAAAGTGGAACTCACACAGGTAAAACTCTAGTAAAATTAAAATTACATTAAAAATCATTGTCTCAGTCATTGTTAACAAATCCCAGCCTTCCCAACCAGGTGATGCTATGATGACAAAGCCTCCATGGTTTTCATGGAAGAACAACAACTTGGGCCTCTCCCAATAATTTTAGCCAGAGAATGGTCTCCTCTTTCTTTGTCAGACGTTGCTATTTTTAAAGGAATGACCATTCTCCTCTAAGTTCATCATATGGTGTTGAGGAGAAAGGAGACAGGGTTCCTCAATGGAACCTTTCAAGCATCTACCTGGATGATTTTCAGGTAAGGCAACTAACCTCCCTGATCCTTGGTTTCTTCCCCTGTTGAGTGAAGTGGATCCTATCTACTTTGAAGTCATTATGAGGATTAACTAAGATATTTGTAAGAAAACTAGCACAGAGCCTGGTTCATAATAATTTTCACAAAATATTAGCTAATTTATTCTTAAGAATGTCAATAAAGGCCTTTTGGCACTAGGTCTATTCTTCTGTGCGTGGTCTTATTGTCAAAACCTCCCCGCTGTGTATGTGGTTGACATGTCTTCAAGTTTTCCTTGTGGATATAGCTGGTTCCTGAAGCATATTATGTTTCAGTAATCCATTTGTCACTAGCAACCAAGGCACATAACTTGGCACACAAAGAGGGCAGACCAGCAACGAACAGATTAGTCTGCCCCAGTGATGCCTGCGGTGATTTGCCTGACAGTCTCAGAGCCAAACTGGGGGCAAGGAAGTGCATTGCTTCCTGTGTCTCACAAGCCGAGGGCCAGCAGTTGGAGACACCCATTCATGGCAGAAGATTAGCTGCTTTAGCAGCTAATTAATGAGAGAGGCTATGCATGACGTTTGGAAAGTTCCTGAGTGAGCAACGCTGTAGTGAGAAGCTGAATAACATCCTTATGCTATCTGTCACATCGTTCATGTTCACTTCTCTTGGCCTGGCCTTAGCACACTGCATAAATCTACAGCTGCAGAAACCGAAATCTCATATAAAATTGAAGGATTTATTTTGAGGTATTGAAAGGTTTATAGCTAAAAAAGTTAAAATTTGCCGAATCGGCATTTGGAGGACTCTCCTGTATGCCTCACCCCTTTTGGCTCTCCCATTGTGTTCTCTGAATTCCTGTCTCCACAGGGAGACAAGAGAGCCAGAGGAAAACAGTGACGTGGATGGAATTGTCCAGACTTTACCCACTCTTGGCCTTCGTGGCTTCATATTTCAACCTAAGTAGCCCTTGAAAGCTGTCATTATGATGCTAAGACCCATACACAAGAAATATAAAACAATAATTCCATTCTGCTCTGGTGCCTGATTGCATTTTGGACTCCAGAAACTTCCGTCAGTTTTCACGACATTATTTTAGAGCGTAGTGTTCAGTTTTCAATGCTCACTTTCCTGCATCTTTACTATTTGGTAGGAACCAGTCGGAGGCTGGCCTAGGTCTTTAGTTCTTTCATAGAATAAAAATCTGAATTATTACTCTTGTATTTAATCCAGGATTCAGCATTTTCTCCTCTGGATTCTGTAGGTCCTCCCTAATGACCTCCTAGATCTCTGGCTTATGGTCTGGTTCATTTCTTGAGCCAAGAGAGATAGGTGTTCAAATCTTAAAATGCATGCAAATGGACTGGGCATCTAAATATTAAAATAATAATAACTATACGTATATGCGAAATGCCACAAAGAAGGTCAGAAGGAGTATGACACATTGGTGAGACTTATCTGGTACTGGTCCACCCACTTTTCCTACTAAAATGGGGGGAAAATTACTTGCCTTAATCATTTCATCTGTAATGGGCAAAATATCCAATCTGTAAATTAATAATGACACATGCCCCCCCCCCCCCCCCCCCCCCCCCCCCCCCCCCCCCCC
>NC_064814.1:22877659-22957354 GCF_023721935.1 Panthera uncia | reverse complement strand
CCCCCCCCCCCCCCCCCCCCCCCCCCCCGTTTTCAGCGATTTTGTAGAAAATCAGTGAAGTAACACATACAGTCTTGAAAGGTGTAAGGACTTTAAAAATCTCAGATGTGGAGTGCCTGGGTGGCTCCGCTGGTTGAGCGCCTGACCCTTGATTTCAGCTCAGGTCATGATCTCATGCAGTGAGCGTGGAGCCTGCTTAAGATTCTCTCTCTGTCCTTCTCCCCAACTCA
This sequence comes from Panthera uncia, assembly GCF_023721935.1. Classification (NCBI taxonomy): domain Eukaryota; kingdom Metazoa; phylum Chordata; class Mammalia; order Carnivora; family Felidae; genus Panthera; species Panthera uncia. The sequence continues at coordinate 22,957,124 of NC_064814.1, read as the reverse complement.
TGAGTTCTTCCTCTCTCAAAAAACAAACAAACAAAAACAAAGGAAAACAAACCAAAAACCAGACATAATGGCTAACCGGCATGTCATTTCAGTTGCTTGGCTCTTCACTGTTCTCACCTTCTACCTGCCTCCCCCGCAAATCAAAGAGGGAAGGGACCCTCTTCCTTTTCTCCAGACTTCTCCAATCCATGACATGAGAAAGCATCGTTACATAAAGGCTATTGGAGTTCCATTAGTGAGGACTATCTGTCTTCTATGTTTCTGTTGCCATTACAGCACTTCTCAGGGTCCCATGTTCACAGAAATAATTCCAGAGGTGTGTTTGTGTTGGATCAGTGCTGACCCCAGAGTGCAATAGTAGCAGGACGTGACAAGTGGAAAAGGCCTTTAATCTGCAAATGAAAAGTCTAAAACTGGCCCCTGGCTGCCCCCTACTCTGGTGGTCTCTTCTGGGAATGGGCTCACTTTTTAGTTGAACTAAGGCTATTTGGGCTTCTCTACAGAGTAAGCAGCAATTGAGCTGTGCAGTTGCTAAGAAGTTGAGGGCTGACTGTTTTGCAGACACGCGCATCTGAACTCTGCAAGGGCTCAGTGTTTTCTGAAGTCTCCCTTATTCCGTAAGAAGAGAAATCTTTTTTACCTCGCTCTACCCAATGCCAGTTCCAACAGCTGTAACTATTTCATTTTTAATTTGCTCCTTGCAGCCTTGTCTCTGCTTAATCCATTAAGACAACTTTGAATGTTCCCGGCTCATATATTTATAAAGGGGGAAAAAAATGAAGGGAAAAGACTTTGAAAAATGGTATCTAAATTGTAGCCAAATGTACTCAGAACTCTCCTAGGTTAAATTGCAAATAATTTTCTTTCAAACATCACAAACACTCTCTCTAACTTAACTCAACAAATTGGACCGAGGGGTTTCATTGCTCTCGGAAACATGATTCATTCTCTTTTTCTGTCTATTTCTCCTTTCTCTCTCTCTCTCTCTCTCTCTCTCTCCTCCCTCTCACTTTGCTTCTAGAAATGTTCTTCTGGTTGTGTTTTAACCACATTGTATTATCTCTAAGGTTTCCTTCCTGGAGCTTCCATGAATAATTTGCCTGTCTGTTGAGAGAGCCATTTTGGAGACCAGCCCCCTAGTCAACTGTGCTGGGAGAGGGGAGGGGTGGGGAAGAAGGGCCGGCTGCTTTAAATCAATCAGTTGACACTAATCTAATGTCTAATTAGCTCTGGGTGGGCGTGTGCTTTGATTATAGGAAGTGCCTCAGGCAGTGGCTGGCGTTTGAAGGGCTGCTCCACACATATCAATCATCCTTTGACAAGGAGAACTGGAAGGAGAAAAAAAAAATCAACAACAACAACAACAACAACAACAACAAAACGGAGGGGGGCATGTTTCTCTCTGTCATCTGTTGATTATCTGTTTCCAATGGTCCAAACCAATGCTTTGAAACTCATCCATTTGCTCCTTAGTGATGAGCGCCTGACCACAGAGAGAGGCAGACTTTCTAAAATCAGCAAATACTGCCAGTCGTGTCAAATAATTACTTCCTGTGTCACAAAATGCCTAATCATATCTAGTAACAGTTATGTGCGCTTTTTTTTAATCCTTTAAGTAAATGCAGAAGCCCTACATTTCAATATTCAGCTGGATCCTAAAAATGGAACAATTCCTGTTTGTAGTTTACATGGAACGATTCACGATTGAAGTGACAAGATCTTTCATTAAAATTAAAAAAAAAAAATCGCTTTTATTGAAAATGGCATGCCTGTAATTATTTTCTGATTGTTCTATTTTCTTTATTTCTGTACTTAAATTCATTCTTTTTGAAGGATAGGCGGTTTAGAAACTTTCCTAGAAGTGGCTATGGCATATTGAAATGCTGCTGCTTCTGCTATTATTTCTAGTAGAAAAGGAGGAGGCTGGTCTCTTTCCCGTTTGTTCTTCCACATGATCCAGAATTACAGAACGACAGTGCGGTCAGAATTAGTAAGGCAGTTAGGGTGCCTTTCAGTTTTTAAATAAAGAAAAACAAATCTAACTGAGGAGTTAATTTTACTCTCATCCTTATTGATGAGACTGAAAGAGGTATTTTAAAATAGTTTTTATTTCAGATCTATTTGATTTGCTTTTCTGTGTGCCTTTATTTTTCTAATGATTCCAAGCTGTTGAACTTTTTGGGCACAAGAAAGTGGAGTGACATAAAAGTGATACTTCAAGAGATTCATGTGCAAAGCCTGGTATAGAATATGGTCTGAGGCTCTATAGATGAACTGTCAAATTTAAATCCTGGCCATGCTACTTACCAGCTGTATGACCTTGGGCAAGATACTTAACCTTGGTGAACCTCACCTGCAAAATGGAAATCATGATAGTGTCTACTTCACAGGGTGATTATGAAAATCAAATAATATGATGCATGTGGAGTGTTTAGCACATGGTAAGCACTCAATAAAATGTTAACTGTTACTGTCGGTGTACAGAAGTGAGTATTTTCCCAACAACACGGGCTGAGTTTAGAAATCCACAAAAAGTATGTGTGTCTTTGGAGGCAGGGACTTGAAAAGGAAGGTCTCCTAAAATTTTATGTGAGGTATAAGCGTGATATTTATACCACTGCCTCGTATACAGGCATTGTGGGCTTACAGGAGCACTGCATTCTTGGATGTAAAGTAAAATACTTGTTAAGATTATTGACCCACTTTGTGTTAAGGTATGCATTTCTTAAGAATTTTCGTAAGGTTAAACTTTCTTATGATATGTGAAGAAATTCTGGTGTGACGACTTTATTAGAAGATTTGTATTGGAATATTCATTGGAATACTTCTTGCTAACTTTAAGAAAATGTCCTCTCTCCCTTTCTCTCTCTTTCTCTTTCTTTAACACAAGACAGAGTAAGGGAAAGACAATGATATATGCCTTATAAAAGGCACCAGCTCACTCTTTTGCACTCTAGAATTTAATGCTTTCAAATTTTCTCAAAAATTTGAAATAAATATGAAACATAAATGACTATTGTATTTTTTTCTTTTATAATATTTCATTTGATCAATAGGATACATTTTCAAAATTTTTCTGTTAATATGAAAACTAATATATTTTAGTATAAAATTATTTTTGCAAACTTTGTTTTTTCAAAAATAAGAAAATAAGAATATCACGAAGATAATCAATTCTGATTTCTTTCCTCAAAGTATTTTGTCGGTAACCATATACTCAACAGATGATTAAAAGTCAGATAAGGAAGTTGTCAGAAGCATAAACTCAGGTTATATATTTCCAGGTTTCTTACTGAAAGATGGTTGAGGCTTCATTATTCTGAATTTTGAAACGAGCAATTAAAAGTAACAAAAAAACCCAACTTCAATTTGTGTAAAAGTGCAGAGACAGCATATGCTATTTCATGACCTTCCATTACTTACAGTAATTTAAATTAAAAGTATGATAAGAGATTACCAATAAAGGTCCTGTCCAAGCACATCTATCTTAAGAGAAAAATAAGTAATAATGATGCATAACTAGCATATCATGTAGTGAATATTTAATATGTTAAGGTTTTAGATTCCAGATTCTACACACATAATTGACTTAGTAAATCCATAACTTTTCAATATAATGAAAATGTAACACGAAATGGAGATTTAAGTGGATTTACGTCACACGTATCAAAATCTTAACTGTTTCAGTAAGGAGAATGCTATTTTATGTTTATAACTAATCAAAATCCAAAACATAGCAAAAAAATAAAAATAAAAAAAGGAACAGAACAAGCCTTGGCTTCCAAAAGCCCATATCATATCATGTCTTGTTTTGGTAAACTCTGATATGAAAACCCTATCAAGACTAACGCAGAGGAGGCACTACTAACCTGCCCTCTTCTCCTCAGGTGAACACGACACACATAGCTCTCTGCGACTGTGGGAAGATGTTTTTATACTGTGGTGGGAGAGATTTCGTCTAGACTGGAGAAAACACTCTCTACATGAGGGTTATGTGTCATGGGAAAGCACATTACAACAGGGGCTATAGAACTTCCTGCTCTGGGAATTTTATAATAAGAGCCAGGCTGGTGTCATTTCACACAAGACCTGCCCGGAGGTAGGGGAATGGATAAAATGACCTTTCCTGCCTCCTCCAAGGGCTATGACTGGTCCTTAATGAAAACCTGGTACCAAGGAATAGTTCGGTATGGAACAATGCTTTTAAGGCCAAAGTTTAATTTCATAACAGCAATCGGATACTGTAGATAGCTGGATTGCACTCTTTGGAGATGGATAAAATGACATGGTCTTTGGAGCTCATCCCAAGGGGCACTTTAAGGAACATTCTCTGCGAACTGCATCCTGTGCTGGCAAAGGCATTACTAGATGATTTAATGGGTCTTTTCCATTTCCAGGTCTTATGATGTATTATTACCACCATTGAGCAGTTACAGTCTCCACATGGTAACAGACACCAACTAGGCAGTTCGGCCATCCAACTTCAAAATTTCGTCTTGTTTCATCGCGGCACAGTTGTTCAAGACGGTAGCTGCTAAGCTCCCTTCCCCTCTCCTTTGAATTTGAGTGTGTTCTACACTGTTGTCATGAAGATCTGTCTATAGAGTTACTTGATTTTAATCTGCATTCCAAGGAGGTTGCTGTGAACGTTTATTGGTATTGCAGCCTATTCTCTTGGAAGTTAAAAGTCCTTGGAGCCTTGAATCTCAAATCTATTTAACTAGCACAGAAGTAATAGATATGGTCTACTTGGGAGATACCAAATATGGATGGTTTTGAATTAGGGGTGTGTGTGTGTGTGTGTGTGTGTGTGTGTGTGTGTGTGTGTAGCTAATTCATACCAGTAATGCTCAATGGACCATCAAAATAAAAGCTTATGTTGTTGCCTTTTACTGGTTCTTACATGCTGTAGCTCTCAAAAGAGATAGGATTGCTACACTTACTATTGAAATAGGCCACTGGGCAGGCTCTGGGAGGGAAAGAGGTACAAGGAAGCTTTCTGGCCTCCTTTTTGTATGTGTTCATGTTGAATGCCGGCTACTCTGACTTCTTTTCTGCTGCTACTGAAACAGAATAAGGTGGCACACAATGGGCACAGCAGGGAGGGAGGGGCAATGGGCAGCTCCCTGCAACAGGTGCAAGCGGCATGGCCACCACTTTCCCACACGTATCAGTGGGTCTCAAGTGGCCTTGTGTGCTCTGAAAATGAAATAAATGGCTGTGTGGATCAAGTGTCTGCCAATTAGAAGTTGGAAGCAAAAGAGCAACAAGGAGGTGGATGCAGAGGGTGAGGAGGGGAGGAGTGCAGTGACGGGGGTTGTTTGTGTCCTTGCATCTTTGTTATTCCCATTTCCAAAGCCTGGATGTGAAATCCTATCTGTGTTATTTCGCTTCCAACAATCATGCTCCACTGAGGCCCTGAGATGGTATCTGGGTGATGAACACAGAGAAGTTCCATTGTTCCCCCCCACCCCTTTCATCTGCACTGAGGAAGTGCCGATAAGAGTCTTCAGGTGGAACTGGAAGGTTCCTAGGGAGGCAGACGCTGTACAAAACCTGGAGTGGGGCTCCCACCGGCAGTCTTTCCTTCTGTGCCAACACCTCCGCCCTCTACCTCATATATCATTCATAATTTAATGGACTGATAGTGCCTGTCATATCCTTAAACCTGACCTGAAATTGTGATACTCACTTGGAACAATTTGAGATCAGACAAGTAGAAGACATGTTTGTGGTTAAGGAATTATTTTCAGGGGCCTGTCAAAGTGTTTCCATATGAGGCTAATGCCATTTTCCTAAGGAACAAATGCAAGAGACACAATAAATATTATTTCGTTTCCTTTTGGTCCATTAAAAAAAAAAGAAGGAAAGAAGGCATTCACAGGGAGATTTTTCCAAGAGCAAGTAAAAAGTACTATCATCTAAGCAATTATTTGGGGGGAGGGGTATTTTGCTTTGATCATGTTTTTTAGATGAGGCTCGTGTGTGCACCTCTAAATTATCTATGTTTTAATTCATTGTTATTTTCTGCAGAATGTGGTGGGGGGTATATTCTCATAATTCCCTCTCCAAACTTGTTTGATCCCTACAATATATCTCTTGCTTCGATCACCTCTAACTACATTCTCATTACATATCAAGAGCTTTCATAACCCCATGGTACCTGCTACTTTGTATGTGGAGTTCTTTTTTTCCTTTTCTCTATTTGGTGGCTTCTTCTCATTTTCCATGACTGGGACCCCATGTCCCTTCCGGTGTCAAGCCTTCTCCAACCCCTCAGGCATAATGTAAGTATCCTCTTTGTTGGCCTGCTGCTTTGCAAGAGCAAATGCCATGCATTAATGCACGGTAATTATTTGTGAATATGGCTGTCTCCTCCCTGGGTGATGAGTCTGTCTGGAGCAGGGGACATTTCTCCTTCTTTAATTCCATCACTGTCTGATGTGGTGCTCCATAAATACTGATTGATGAGTCCAGGGATGAATGGGGCTTTCAGAGGTTAGGATGAGCCTGAAAAATGGGATTCTCAATCCTCTTTAATGATTTGCCACGGATGAGCATTAGAGCCCAGAGTTATGAAGGCAGTTCACCATATTAGGAATTCTTCAATTAGGAATTCTGTAAGAATTCCTTTCTTAGTAATAAGCATCTTATGTGATACGTAAGGTTGATGTCAGATTTATAATCGGACTTTTTTTGTATTTGGTTGCGTATAACTGATGATGGTGTTGATGATGATGGTGATATGATATAATAACAATATCAATAGCTGACATTTATTATTTAATGTGTGCTGGGCACTATGGCAAGCAGCTTTATACATATATCTTACTTCCTGCTAACAACACTATGAGTTACAAAATATTATCCTCACATTATTTGTGAGCAAATGGAGCCAGTTTAAGTGACTGGATCCCACAATTAGTGAATAGTATAGTCTAGATGTGATCCTAGGGAGCCTGCTTCCAGAACATTACACAGGTATATTAGCATAAAACAAGGACCATGAGAAACAATCAAGAATCCTGCAACTGTCTTGGGCAGTTGTAGGGATTCAGCCTGTGATTTCTTGCTCTACTAGAATTGGAAAGGCATTGAGGGTTTTCTATTTCCATATTACCTGTAAATGTCCTCCAATCCTCTAAGAGTTCAGAAAGATGTTGATTGCATATCCTGGACCAGTCTGGATCTCAAGACTGAGTGAATCCATTCAGCTGGGATTCTGGTTGTGTATCTAGACTTAGAAGAAATTTTTAGGATTAAGTGGCTTTCTGGAAAATGTTGGCCAAAAACCACATTCACCCCAAATTGCGGTATGAATGAAACACATGGGTTTTCTTTGTGTTTTCTGAAGAATTCCAGTGGTGGCTTCAAGCTTCTATTTCCCTGTATTTGTGTGGAGTCCACCAAAATAGCTTTGTACAAACAACAAAAAGCATGAAAAAGCATATGCACCTTGCCACTGCTTTGCCAATTGGAAAAACTCTTAGGATACATGTACAACAAAAAACAGTGGTTTTGGTATTGACCAGCATTTAAAATGCTAAAGACATTGCTTATTCCAGAGTTCTTCTGTCTTATACTTACTTATTTTTAGTTTTGCATTTGCTCATTAGCTAGTATTTCAAGCATTGCATTTTTTCCCTCAAATAGAAAATAATTAAATTATATTCTTTAAAGATATTTTAAATTGATGGTCAAATTTGCCACATTCTAATAAGGAGGGGAATAATGTTGGCTTTAAATTGGTGATACAGTATTTTTGTGGTTAACTATTAGAAAATTTCTAATGTATTTATTCACCTTGTATTTTTAAATTATTTCAAGTTTGTGAAAGGCTTAAGGAAATGTTGAACGTGAAGGTAAATCTCTTTTCTATAACCATCACCAGAACGCATTCTAAAATGGTAATCAATGGTCTGCATCTATATGTCAATTCTATTTTTCTGGGGCATATGAGCTATAACAAACATTTTACCTTTTTTTTCCCAATTACTAGCCTTTTTTCAGATGACACCGAAAATGAGACAAGATTTACTATGTTGCAGTACCATGTTTGATCTCAAATATTTCTCTCCTTTTAGTCATAGTAATCTACCTGGATTTAGACAGACTATTGATAAAAAGGAAAGATTTGAACATGACTAGTGGAGAGTAACGGCAGAATTATTAGAAAACATTTGTACGGAAAGGCATTCTCAGTCTTTTCACAAGTACATTGTAAAAAAGTATTGATAACAATTTTAAGGAATGAATCTAATCTTTATCTGATGTAGCTAAAGATCTATCCCTGACTAAACTCTGTCAGAGCCACTTGCTGACGTCAATCTACGCTGAATAACTTGGGCATTTTTACTTATTTAGACATTAAGAATACTTAAAAGATTTAAAAGCATGTATATTCTAAGAGTTCAATAAGTTACAGGGGTCTAACGTGACTCAGGAATGTTGGCATACTGAGTCCACTTAAAATGACCAATCCATATAAGTTAACATCAGAGACACTTTAGATAAGTAAACTTTTATTTTGTTTTTTGTAGAAAAGCAAATTGAGACTCAAAAGGTTAAATGATCTACAAAGCATAGTAGCAAGTAGTAGATATCATATCAAAATTTCCATGTCTCCAGAATTCAATTGTGACTCTAATATTTTAGAATCCAGGCTATGTAAGGATCATATCTATCTTTTTCTGTGTAATAGCTATATTAGGACCAACTTTCGAATAAGACTGATATAATTTTAACTGATGAAGGCTTCCATACCATTAATCCAAGAGTAAATAGATAGTAAATGCTACGATAATCAAGTTGGGGTTAATTAGCCCCCAAATATGGTTTGGACAAATCTGATACTGAATTATGGTAAGTAGAGTGGCTTACATAGGGGAAAAAAAACTTAGTGGAAGACATTGCCTATAGGAAATTACAGAGGGGTACCTGGGTGGCTCAGTAGGTTAAGCATCTGACTTCAGCTCAGGTCATGATCTCGTGGTTCATGGGTTCAAGCCCTGCACCGGGCTCTGTGTAGACAGCTTGGAGCCTACAGCCTGCTTCAGATTTGTGTCTCCCTCTGCCCCTCCCCTGCTCATGCTCTCTCTCTCTCTCTCTCAAAGATAAATAAACATTAAAAAATTCATTTAAAAAAAGGAAATTACAGAACACTACAAAATAAGTAGAGAAACACACTTGTTGCCACTAGAAAATACAAATCATACCTTTAGCCATAGCAGTGTCTAAGTATAGCGTGGCAGATTGTAAAAATGTTCTAATTCTCCATACCTCCCCATATCCACACAGTTTACAATGTGACTTTACAATTTCTTTCATCAAGAGAGGGTCTCCTTTTCCCCATCCCTCGAATCTGGACTCATCTTGCAACTTGTTTTCACCAGTTAGGATATGGCCAAATTGACAGTGTGCCATTCTGAACACAGGCTTCAATGGGCCTTCTCTGTGTCTCTTCTCTCTTAGGACCCTTTCCATCTGCCATGAGAATGAGTTTGTGCTATTCTCTCAAATGATGAGAGACTTTTGGCTGAGCGTCACTTGGCCACCAGATAATGCTTCATAAGACATGTTAAGTGAAACCATCCTAGACCAGCCATCTCCCATTTGGCCCACAAGCGGACTGCAGATGCATAAGCAATCCTGTTGAGAGCAGTCAAACCTGGCCCAGATCGGAACTTCCGAGCTGGTCTGTAGACCTTTAAGCAATAATAGATGCTTACTATTTTAAGTCACTGAGTTTTGGAGTGATTAGACAGTGCATGGTAATAGGTAACTGATATGAAGAGTTAAACATTAAAGGCAAGACAAAAGTCTGAGAAAGACTCAGAAATTCTACACACCACGTATAATATTCAACTTGACTCAGATATGGACAAGGCGATTCTTATTTTCAGTTGTTACTTGGTTTGCTCTATTGACTTGGGATAAACAGGTAATTATCCTTTTCTAAAATTCTTATAAAATATCAGTTAAAATGGGGCTTAGAAGTCACTTAGTCCAACTATTAACTTTATAGGAAAGAAATAAAGGCCGGTTGGGTTTAAAGGAGGAGTCTGCATTTGCTTCTCCTGTTACCGATAGAGCTGGAGCTTAACATTTTTGCTTCTTAACATTGGATGCCTTGATTCTGCTCTGAATGAGACATTCATAAAGAAGATAGATATCATGTAAATATTATATTTTATGGAGCTCACAGCTATAGTTCATGGCTGCTTTATCTTTCTGAAAAAGAATTTGATGTCTTCATGCTGATAATCACATTCACCTATTACTGATAGCCAAGTGTCTTCAGTCTTTGTGTGAGGACATCTACTGGACTACTCTGTGTGAGGACATTCCTCAAGTTGAGTGTAGGATCGCACAGTGGTTATTGGATAGATGTAGCTTAATAATTTTGGTAGAGAAGGAAAACCTCTTCTATTTAGATCAAGGCCTTATTCACCTCGCCCCCTACATGTTTTACCTTGCAACATCCTCTCTCAGTAAGCAATTTCTTGCAGCATTCAGTGACTGCACATGTGTCTTGAAGTCTCCACACCATGCCTGTGAAACATGGCTCTGAGCAGTTTCCTACTGGGAGTAAACTGTCATTTTTCACCACATTAAATTTTATGTTTCAAGCGAATGGAAAATGGATTTTATTATTTTCTCTCTCTCTTTCTCTCTCTCTCTCTCTCTCTTTTGCCACGAATGTTTTATGGCTGCAAAAACAGAATTTGTGGTTTCAACTGTTCAAGTTTGATGCAGAAAGCTATGGAACCTCTTATGTAACCTGATGGCCTGAATAATTAACAAAATATTTTGCTTTCCACCCTTTCTAAGCTTTAGCAGCAGCAAAAAAAATAGTGTATGCAACCTTTTGACCACAAAATAATAATAATGAGAAAGCCCCTTTTTACAAGGCCTGCTCCTACACCTACACTAAAGATGCTATAATTGGGGGAGGCTAGTGCTCATGCAGGTGTGCTTGTGCCCCAGCTCTAATCAGGGACTACCTTTTGCAAGGAAGGAAACAGAGTCTATGAGAAGAAAAGCCAGGGCTAAGAGAAAAGAAAAAAACAAATGTGATGGAGACCACTTAGTAGAGATCCAGAGCCATATGGCCTCTTATCCCTTCTGAATCCGGAATTCGTGTCCTGTTGATCCGAAAAAAATATGGAGTACAAAAAGTGTGTGGGTGTGTGTTTCTTTTGGCTTACCCAAAACATTATTTCTCAGTATCTACTGAGAACTGAATGTCCTCCTAGCTTATTCAACAAAGTGTCACCCAGATGTATTTTAAATACAGGTGAGCCTCACTTTATGAAATCTGGGCTCTAGAACATTATACTGGTAAATTGAATTCTTACAATGAATTCTGTAATTATGTACATATGTTCATGTGTATAATATATATAAGTTACAGTACATGTAAGTACAAACGTATGATTATATTTTTTTAACTTCAGAATTTTTTTAAACTCCGTTTGTTTAAAATTGGTTTTATTTTTATTTGTTTAAAGTTTATTTATTTATTTTGAGAAAGAGACAGAGGAGTGTGTGTTTGTGTGTGTATGTGTGTGTGTGTGTGTGTCTGTGCGAGCACACGGTTGCGCACAAGCGGGGGAGGGGCAGAGAGAGAGGGATACAGACAGAATCCCAAGTAGGCTCCATACCATCAGCGCAGAACCTGATGTGGGGGCTCAAACTCACGAACTATGAGATGACCTGAACTGAGACCAAGAGTCGGACACCCAACCAACTGCACCATCCAGGCACCCCTAAAACTGGTTTGAATGAGTAGTGCTTGTCAATCTGTATTTTTGATGTTTCTTTGCAGTAACTTTTCTTCATGAAGTTAAAGATCCACGTACACCAACATATATATGGACTCTAAAGGGTCCTGCTGTAATGTAAATATCGCTCTCCCATTTTACACTTTCCAAAAGGAAAGAAAAACACTTTTTTTTCATTTCAATTTGGATGATTTTCCCCTTGGTTACATTCATAAATGCCTTTATTAGCACTGTATACTCTTTAGGGGAAGAAAAGCTTATTTTACTTCTAACCAGAAAACACTACTCATTTGCCATTAATTTCCCCACCGTGTTACATAATGCTTCGGGTGTGTGCTAAGTGTAAAATCCATTTGCAAATGTGTTTGCCACATTTATCAGTAGAGTATGAAGTCTATGAGAGCAGGGACACTGTCCTATTCTGAGACTTCAGTCAGTGTTGCTACCATGCTACTGTGCTGAGATGCTGTAGAAATTCAAGACCTGCTGAATGACTGAATTAACCTACCAAGCTCTACTTCTAATAAATGTCATGCAGACACTAGTTCACTTTTCTGACTCAGAGACTGAGGGGCAATAGTGAAGCACTTGCCTTTAAACCTGTCAGATATTGGGGAATACTCAGTTTCAGTAGTAGTAATAACACCGAATTTTAATCCCAAAGATCTTATTACAAGTTATTCAAACTCTCAAAGTCTGTTTCCTGATGAAGTAGGTACTTCGTGGGGTGACAGTCTGTAAAGATGCTATAAGGGAAACAGCTATATAGGATTTGGAATACAACATATACAATGTTATTATAGGAATCATATAAAGCCACTAAATTTGACCTAAACACATTCCTAAAGAGCATTAACGGAAGAACATAAATGATACTACAATTGATAATCACTTCCAATGATTTTATTATCATCCAAGACTGTACAAAAGCGGCTCTTTGCAAAGTCTCTATAGGGTTTTAGTGGATGTGCTAAGGCTTTTGAGTCTGACAGACGTGGTGTGGAATAGCAGCTTCATTAATTCATGAGACACGTAAAACTGAACGAGTTAATACCCCATACTTCCATTTTCCCACCTACAAAGGGATGGGAGTACTCCTTTTTGGAATTCATGAACATACGGAGTGACAGTGTTCATTTTAAATTGTAGTTTTTAAATTGTGTGATTTTAAATTGTAGGCTCTGGAATCGGATCACCTGGGCTCATACTCTGGCTCTATTATTTACCAGTCAGGTAAACACGAGCAAGTTACCCAATTTGTCAGTGCCTCAGTTTACTTAGGGCAGTTTTGAGGGGACTGCGTTAATACAAAAATATTTAGCATTTCCTAAGACATAGTACAGACTAAATAAATTTGAGTCACTCGGTATTATTATTGCTATAATTATCACTGATTAAATGGAACTTTTTTACAATACTTTTACTAAGCCATTCAGAGGAGGCAATTCCATTTGGAGAAGATGAATACTGGTTATTTGTTTTTAAAGAGATGCTTTGTCATATTTAGAAAAGTATTCGAATGAGGGGAATGGCTTATTTTCATGGCAGTTTCCAGAGGAGAAGACTCTTTCAGTGCTGGGTCATGCTCTAGCAGACAGGGGAGCTCCAAGAAGGCGGTAGTACTATACAAGAAGACTCCATTTCTTCTTATTGGATTAGCCCCATGTCCATCAAATGTAAATTCTAGTGACTAGCCATCCATGCTGCTTAGTTAATAACAGTCCTTCCATTCAGCATGTATTGGGTTTGGAGGCTGATGGAGTTTCCTTTTCAAATCAACTCTTTTGGAAATCCTTCCTAATGGAACTTTGTTCATATGGCCAGAGAACAATGCAACCAAATAAGCCACCAGCTGGAGTGAAAGAGACGGCAAAGCTAAAAGGCATATCTCATTCTGGGGAAAATTAACCTCCCAATTTTGCTCAGTAATTGATTCCATCTGACTGAGGAGTTTCAGTCTCGATTGTGACTGTCATTTGGATAGCTGGGAAGCAAAAGCCTGTAATTACAGTCAAGCAACCCTGTTATCAGAACCCAGGGAGGGCTTTGTCTCTTCCTACCCTGGGTGATCACAGGTGAGGCTGGCCAGGGAGGGAGGAAGGAGAGAGGGGAAAGTAGGCTGGTGGATCTTTCTCCATGAGAAAGAGCCCCCCAAGGCAACCTCAGCCATGGAGAAAAGGTCAGGGGTCTTTGAGAGCTCTCAAGTTTTCATGATATGAACATGAAGAAGCGAGAGCTTCCTGCTTGCTGCAAATTCTTCTCTCTGGGGAGATGCTTTGCTTGGAGATAGCTAATAAAGCTCTAGGACTGTTATGATTAACAGGTAGTTGGAGAATCATAACAGTGCTGCCTATAATATGCCATTAGCAGCTGTGTAAATAACTATTATGTCCAGATAGGGTCTGTGAACTGACAATGTAAACGCTGAACTTGTACAGAACACATTAAATAAGAAAAATTAAAAACTGGATTTGTCTTTACCTTCCATATACATGTTAAGTGGATGTTGTTGAAACTTCTAAGCATTGACTATCATGATTAGACTAAGTGTGATATTTACTGCTTTTTGTCAGTATAGGTATAAGTGCTTATCTTATTAAAGACAGAGATGAGGCTAGGAAAAGCAGAATTAACTGAAAACTGTGTCTAATGGGATGAAGAGGTATGGCTTTGGTCATTTTGTACTAGATCCAGTATCCTTTTAGTAATGGAACTAGGGTCTTGGACTGATAGTTTCAATGTCAAGATTCAAGTACCAGAAAAAAACTGACACACTTTCTTATTTATTCACTTCTTCGGAGTATACTCCAAAGATGTTAGAAAGATTATTGGCACTATTTTTTATACACCTACAAGTAATTCTAGAGAAATTAAAATGATGGCTTTCATCAACTTCATACAACTATTATGCCATAAGAAAGAGGTGTCATTGAAGCTACATTTACTACTGTGAAGAGATGGGCTGCGTTGGCAGATGAAATCCTAGCGGCTAGATGATATATCATTTCCATTATTATTAATAATGCTTATACCTAATATTTGTATGCTATTATGGAGTTCACAGAACACATATGTCACTGGCATCATTTAAAGATATTGGATTGAAATTGAAGGATATGGTCAGGTTGATTCCATTAAAATTAACTTATTAATTACCTACCACATGACAAGTATGTCTTTGGTGATCCAAAATATTGACAAATAGCAAAACTTTGCAAGAATATATAAGATTATAGTTTGAGTGTACTCAGAACACTATGATGAAGATAAATGTTTATGGTCATGGAGAGAAGAGAACTTGAGTCCTATCTTGAGGCAATCCCAATTCTGGTCTTCTGAATGTAAATTATATAAGCAATTATCTTTCACTTTAAATACAGTTCCAAATATTTTTTTTTAACTTATGATCATTAGTGTACGATGAATAAACTTATGGGAAGGATATAGTGAAATATTTTAATTAATTTTTCCCAGGTAGAAACTTAAGAAAAAATAAGATACTTAGATTCCTTCATACCACCTCTTTAGGAAAATACAAAACTCATGTCAAGGTTTAAAAAAGTGAAATAATATTGGGGCACCTGAGTGGCTCTCAGTCAGTTAAACATCTGATTTCAACTCGAATCATGATCTCATGGTTTGTGAGTTTGAGCCCCGTGTTAGTCTCTGTGCTGAGAGCTCAGAGCCTGGAGCCTGCTTCAGATTCAGTGTGTGTGTGTCTCTCTCTCAAAAATAAATAAACATTAAAAAAAGTTTTTATAAATGAAATAATCAAATATAGGCCTTTACATTCTTTCTTAGAGAAACAAGAAAATTGTATTAATCTTAAATTTGGAAGAGTAAACACAATATACGTCTTGTATCAAAACTAAATGTAAAGGTAATGTGTGTGTTAGCTACTATGAACCAACACAAATACCTCTGGTACTAACCTGATTTCTTTTCAGGCTTAATATACTCATATGTTTGGGGGGTGGTAAGAAAGAGCAAGATAATGGCATTTACAACTTGCAGCATTGCTGTACATGTTAAATGAGAATACATACAGTTTGACCTAAAGACCTATGAAATCCAATCATTTCCTTATTTCTTTTTTAGCCACATTGCTACATGTTACAAAAATAGACTATATATTTAACCAATCCAGGACTGCTATTAGGTTGAAACCAACTTTTGCTATTACAAACCATGTTGAATATATTAACCTTCCCCCCTTTCCAGTACTTCCTCATGAGTGCTGTTTTATCTTCTGAAGATAAATGCTGTTGGCCATTGAAGAGGGCCCAGGTAAACAGCCTATATGGCTATTTTCCATTTTACTAAAGGGACTTGGAAGGGAAAGTAAGGCAGAAAGCCCGCAGACTGGACACTAGGGCAATCTAATTACTGAGGTCAGGCAGCACACTGTTGGGACCCCTGGAAGGCTGAGTGGCTGCAGTATGGAAAAATCCCAATTAGATGATTAATTTAGGTTCTGGGTGTGCTTTTTGCCTATGGCCATGGAGTCAGGAAAAGAAACAATTACCTCTCAAATTGCCATGCTGGACCGATTAATTTTTAATTGAGTCTTGTTAAAGGCATGGAAAATTGTGACATATATAACCTGCAGAAATAGTCCTGAGCCAGTGGGAGCCACTCTTCTCCCCGCAGGAATCCACAGATTTAACCAGAAAGGAAAGTGATTCAGATAGAGCCTGGAGGCAGGGGTTGGCAGTGATGTGGAGAGGCTTTGGCTACCTTGGAGAGAAATCTGCTCTTCAAAGTAGTGTCAAAGGGACAACCGGTTTTCCTGTTTTCCTCTACCTCCAGGTCACCCCATTGGGCCTTGCCATGCATTGAACCCTTTTTCCTATTACTCGTTGTCTAAAATGATGACAATTCCTTAAATCTCATCATTGTGGGGGATATTTAGATTAGACCAGACCCTGATCCTTCATTTTTCTTTAGCTCTGCATTGTATGAGGAGAAAGAGAGAGAGTGTCTTATCCTCAACGAATACTCAAGTTGGAAATTTTGGTCTAGGTTGAGAAACAAATTGGAGTATTGGAGGAATAGAGTGGGAGCATGAGGTGACTTTAAGGGAATACAGATTTATACCAGGACGAAGAACCTTCACGTGGCATCCTGGAGTATGTGACTTTTGAGGCATTGTGGAGGTCGAACTGTTAGTTAACAGGATCTCATCTTCAATCAGCATCAATATGCTAAAGATATTTCACTGTACCTTTTATAGATGTCAAGCATTCCCGATTCCTTGGGAATCTCAGGAGCTATTCACAGTGTCTGTGAACAGACTCAATAACAAGCCCAAATAAGCTCGAATTATTTACATTGATCTACCGTATACAATTTCATCTAAACCAGTTAGGATTATTTCCTTATTAGGCAATTCCCTCTTAAATCTGATTGGTCTCTTTAACTTGGTATCAAGGAGATAACTAGTAAGTGACAAGAGGTATTCTTTTTCTTACTTATATTTCACCCTTCTGAGCCAGAATCGAGCCAATCGTCCAGCAGAAGTTACAGAAGCATTTGAAACAGCCAGAGTTTCAAAGATTAGCCCGTACAGAATGACTGAAATGTTAACAGTGATACAGCACTGGTTGTGGTAAATTCGATTACTGTTTGACCGTACTCCCTTCTCTCACTTCCATGGGGGTAATGCACTTTCAAGGAAATTAATTGGAGACGTGGCCATGCGACTTTTCAGCTTCATGATAGGGAGACAGTGTACCTCCCCATCCTTCCATCAGAGCTCAGTCATTGTCCTGTACGCATTAATAGAAATCCATGCTACGTAAGGATTAATAGAAATGACAGGGTTCACTTACATGGTTGGGGTTTGTTCTCTTGTCCCTCATGTTGTTGCCATGAGATGATCATGCCCTGGCTAGACACCTGGTCCACGTAGACACAGGGAGAGGATCTAGAGTTAAGCTTCATCTTGGGCTGTTGAGTTGAGCTTAGCCTTGAGCCCAGCCGGGATATTCAACTCCCAGCCTACCTGCAGATGCATTATCAAGTATAAATATTTACCAACATACACCATTAAGCTTTTGTGGTAGTTTGCAGGAATAGACAACCGATACACTAATGAAAATAGTGTGGGTTGTATGACCGTTGCACAACCCACGTTAGCATTCATCGCGGGTTTTATTGGCAACTAATACAAGTTTTAGTCATCTAAAGAGAATATCTGCATTTGTGTTTTCTTTGAGATGGTCTGCTTGAAGCCAGGGCTTGCCTTGTGTCCTTGGACAAGTCACTTGGGCCTTTTTATGTCTGTTTCTCCATTGGAGGAAAAAAGATATTACTTGCCACCTACCTTTCCCCAGGGGTCATAAATTAACAGTTGAAAAACTCTTTGAGATCTCCCATGAAAGGTGCAATTTGAGCAGAAGCATGCCTATTATTTATTTTTATTATCCATTTTAAAATTGAATACTTAGAGCAAATAGATTTTCCAGCCACCAAAAAGGAAGTCTCTTCTATGCCACAACATATTATGTATTGGGCACTCTCCAACTATAGACTATATTTCCCATTTATAGCACTAATTTAGATGTTTATGGGTCTGTAAATGTATTCCATTTCTCCTGGGGCTTCTGAATACCTATAAGAGTCTAATATTTTGGAACACTAAATGATTCTTTGGGCAAAGTATAAAATAGGGGAACAAGAAAGGCAGGGAAAGGATTACATAAAAAGGGAGACACTTTTTACAAAATAAAATAATTTTAAACTCCCAGAATTACTCTGCAGTGTAGTCCAATTTGTGATTACTGTCTCTCCCTCATGTTACAAATTATCACTTTTATATTGAGCTTCTACTGAGTGTTCAACACAAAACTATTTGCAGAAGAGAATATAACTGTGTTAATAGCGCACATCTGTACCAGCCTTCACTCTGGGCCAGGCACTATGCTGGGTGCCTTTCAATAAGTATCCCACGTATTACTCCCCACAACGTAAGGAAAGATGCACTGTTATAACCCTCACTGTAGACAGTACAAGTGGTACAAGTGAATCACATGCCCAAGATCACACAGAGTTGGAATCATGGACTGAATCCAGGCTCTTCTTTTATGAAGTGAGTCCAAGCTCTTCACCATCATGTGGTTCTTATTCACAACTTTTAGGGGTAATGAGACCAATGTAAAAAGAGCTTAAGATATTTTAGCATCCATAATGAAAATCTCTGTGATGCCCTCAATGTGACTGCAGGGAAAGAGCTGGTATGTAAGGATATGGAAACCAAAGCCTGGTGTGACATTTCCAGTTTGTCTGCAGCTCGTGTTTATTTTTGCAATCCCTGTTCCAAAACTGATGTAGATAATCAAGTTTTCAGTCAAAACACTAATTAAAATAGCCCTTTCCTGATGGGCTATATAGAACTTCCTATGCAATAGAATGGTTACTTAACTATTGTTCTCACTCATAAAGACTTGACTTTTGTCATTTCAAAGATAGCATTATGAAGACTAGTAGGATGAACAAACATACATGAACGCAAAGTTTGGAATCAGAGGAGAAACCACGGATGAGGGACTCTTTCCAACTTGGGATTCCTGTATGGGGCCCTGGTCTATGTCAAGCTGTAGAAGCCAGTCTCTTTTTAGGAACCGGAAAATTCAAATGGCATTTCCAAAAACACCTCCATGTTGCTGAAACCCCCACGTGGAGGAGTAATGTTTTCGTCACTCTCATCTACCTTATAAAATTTTAGACTTGCCAGAGACAAGAGGTTGCTTCTAGTCACTGAGGTTCCAACACAGTCATGAATAATTCTGAACTTGGCTCCCTTAACAATATGCCCTGGGGGCTCATGCCATTGTTAACTACTCTTCTAGTTTTCAGGGACTGGGTTGAAGCCAAGAGGCTCCGGCTTCCTAGTGGGGTGTGAAATTCCAGCTTTGTCAGTAGTTAGATTGGTATGTACCACGTCACCTTGAAAAAGGGAAAATCATTTTGAGGAGACATTTTAAACTCTCCAGTCAATCAGCCATGTATTAGTTACCGTCACTACACAATGATATGGAAAGAAATAGGGGCCTCTACCCCTCCCTCAGGTTGATCTTAACATTCAAGGCAGTCGAAGCAGGATAAGCTGTGCCCGGACTTGGGTTTGCAGAGCAGTCTGAGAGGGGGATGGGAGCTGGGACTGACTCTGTTCTTGATCTTAATCCTGTTTCGGCCACTCTCTGGCTATATGATTTTGGGCAAGTTATTCAACTTCTCAGAGTTTCAGTTTCCTCAGCTATATAACCTGAGAATAATACCTAAGTCTGCTTTTTGTGGTGGATATAATAAAGTCATTGACCACACAGGAAGTAGACAATGTATACTACCTACCTACCTATCTACCTACCTACCTACCTACCTACCTACCTACCTACCTAGTCATCCATCCATCTGCATGCTGTGCTCATCAACCTTTTATCAAAAGAAGTGCTTGAAGAGGGTTGTAGTTAAACTGGGAGAGAGAAATATACTACTTGGTGAAGTTGCTCAACCCATCACAGAGCACCTCCATGTTTATCAATTCTTCCAAACATTAAGGAAAACATGATTTTAACATAACTCTGTATAAGGCAGAATATCTTTTGAGAGTCTAGAGGGGTGTGTGTGTGTGTGTGTGTGTGTGTGTGTGTGTGTGTTTAATGGCTTTGATTCTCTCAACTCCTTTTGCTAGCTGAATCTTAACTGGAGAAAGAAAATTTTAAATCATTCAATGACCCATTCAGTGCAAGAATTCTCCCTGTATTGCCCCTGGCAGGTTGTGATCCAGCCTTCACTGAACCCAATGGGGAATTTAATATCTATCATGCATGAGAACCTTATGGCCAGCTTTAAGCATTATAAATTCTTCCCTGTGCTAAGCCCACATCTCCTAGAGTCTCTGCCTTTTAGCTGTCTCCATTTTGTGCTCTATGGCCACAAAGAACCAGTTACTTCCCTAAAGAAAATCCAACATCTTGTAACTAAGGGCTAATGTGGCTCTTAAGAAAGAGGACTTATTTATGTTTCTGTAGAAAATAATAATGGTACTTATCCAGATTTCTTTACCAGACACCTTAGTAAATTGTGCCGTCCAAGGGCAGACAGCTAAATCTTTTGGTGGGTGCCAGGTTGCGCTGGTGCCACATTGAAAACCACATGCTTCACTAAAGGGGTGATCTAATGAGTTTATTTCTCTGCCCCGGTTCCAGCGACAGGGCTATTTGAGTGACTTCATTGCAATCAGTATTGCTGACTAATGCCTGTATCAACACCTACCGCCGCCACCGCGGGCACTTCAGTGATTTTACGTTTAGTTTGATTTCTCCAGACAGAACTTTTCCACATCATTGGAACTAATTGAGGTAATGGAGAAATTATTCTGGTGCCAGAACACTCTTACTTTCTTTCGCCCACTTCCCCCCTTGGTATTGAAAGACAACAATGTGCACAGTCTCTCAGTGTTTCTTTACAGCAAGAGGGGGAAGCTTGATCATGTCACCGTTACGCCGAGCCCACGCTTGGACAATTAAGGCTGGAAAACATATTCTAACCTCCATCTTTCTCTGCTTCCCAAGGCTGTGGCTGCACGGTCCAGCACTGTCTTCGTGCCATGCTCCTGAGCTGCTTCTCAGTGAGGATTTAGGAATCCTTGCTGTTGTTCTCCAGACTGACCACAAGACATCTTCTAATAGTCACTAAAACAATTAGCAGACAGAAACAAACATTTATGAGAATGTATTCCACCTTAATTACATGCATTGTCTGCCAGTGTTTATAGCGTCTCAGAGGGAGTTTGGAGGGAAGACGGAGCTGGCTGAATATGGTTTTGATTACAGGGATTTGTATCGAAGGTGGAATGGTGCCTTTTACTGACTCCCCCCCGCCCCTCCCCACGCGGCTTTGCATCCCTCACTCAAGAAGGTTGAATGAATCATTCCCTAGACAGCATGGCATACTGCAGGGTCCCTGGTATTGCCTTGTGTCAATAGTTAGGGGCTTAGTAAGCATTGGAGGTTGAATTTTGGTAGACTACAGCGAGCTTCTCCACTGCCTGGTTTGGATTTAAGGGGCCATGCCACAGTGTGAGAGGGTAGGATAGCCTCTCAACAGATCAGAGGCCTCTGCTTGGCACAAGAAATGTTGGTTCATCAGCAGGGAGGAAGCGCAATTAAAGATGAGTGGGAACACTTACAAGTCTATTTGAGGTTGGAGGGAAGAATCTAATACATTCTCAATAATAATTACTTTAATAATAATAGTTAGTTTGCATATTATACCATGTTCCTTTTCTGCGTTTTCCTTCTCTCTCCGGTTGCTAATCTTGCAACCTCTCCCTTATTGATCTGTTCACCCAGACTGGGTAGCAGAAATGATGAGATTTGAGCAACCGGTTGCAAATTTATCTGTGTTACTACCAGTTAGCAACTCTGGTCAGCATTTGGTTAGAAGTGGCTATTTGAGCTCAGAGCTGAAATGGGTGTTTTACATTACTTGCGGATTTTATTTCTCCACATCACCTCTGACCCCTTTTGCAAAGTTAATTGAGGGTTGGCCTTTTTCAAATTGACTGCAGGAAATTGACCTTTGTGTTCACGCTATGTTAGGAAAGGCCTGGATGAAGAGCAAATCAAGAGGGAAAATGGGAATGATCTGGCCCTTACAGTCATGCTCCGGCACTCTGTGAAATAATCACAAATTCCTTGGTGCAATCACGTAGGCCGTGGTACCTACAAGATTGTTTCCCTGCAGAATCAAACCATAAATCAGAAATTCCCATTTTAATTTACAGCATACTCTGATGGCTCAAAAATTTAACAGTCTAAAAGTCTCTTTTAAATTAATGTCTACTATGTTTATTCTTCTTTAGCTGAAGCCTGTTTGCTCATATTTTTTTAAATTTTATTTTTATTTTTTAAAATTTACATCCAAATTAGTTAGCATATAGTGCAACAATGATTTCAGGAGTAGATTCCTTAATGCCCCTTACTCATGTAGCCCATCCCCCTCCCACAACCCCTCCAGGAACCCACAGTTTGTTCTCCGTATTTATGAGTCTCTTCTGTTTTGTCCTCCTCCCTGTTTTTATATTATTTTTGTTTCCCTTCCCTTATGGTCATCTGTTCTGTGTCTTAAAGTCCTTATATGAGTGAAGTCATGATATTTGTCTTTCTCTGACTAATTTCACTTAGCATAATACCCTCCAGTTCCATCCACGTAGCTGTAAATGGCAAGATTTCATTCTTTTTGATTGCCGAGTAGTACTCCATTGTATATATATATACACATCTTCTTTATCATATATATACCACATCTTCTTTATCCATTCATCCCTCGATGGACATTTGGGCTCTTTCCATACTTTGGCTATTGTTGATAGTGGTGCTATAAACATTGGGATGCATATGTCCCTTTGAAACAGCACACCTGTATCCCTTGGACAAATACCTAGTAGTGCAATTGCTGGGTCATAGGGTAGTTCTATTTTTAATTTTTTGAGGAACCTCCATACTGTTCTCCAGAGTGGCTGCACCAGCTTGCATTGCCATTCTCATGTTTAATCACTGGTAGAGATAGCTGCTTGAGGCCACTTACAAAGAAACCTAACTCTAGGGACTATCTGTCAGGCAAGTGTATCTGTTCCTTGGGGAAGAAGGAAGGGCGATGAGGAAAAAAAAAATGCGTGCATTTTGACCTTAACAATCCTGGGTTCACAATGTGACTCTGCCACTCATTCTCTGACTTATTTTAAGAAAAGGATGTAAACTCCTGAATCTTAATGCTTCATCTGTAAAATGATGAAATTTGCAAGAAATAAGAGTATGTGAGGATTAAATGAGTATTTTCAGAACTCAGCACCTAGATGCTTAGTACCTGCACTCATTTTTTTCCATGTTGTGTGCCTCTTCTGTGCACTGGGGATCAAGTAACAAAGGGAATAGACAATGGCCTACCCTCATGAAGATTATGCTCTTTGAGGGATGATTATTTCCTTACACTTCTGGGGACAATGAAGAATCCTGGTTAAATCAGCAATGTGTGAAATCCAATAGGAAATGGATTGTTATTTTTATAAGTAAACTTTTTTTTTTTTTTTAATTTTTTCAACGTTTTTTATTTATTTTTGGGACAGAGAGAGACAGAGCATGAATGGGGGAGGGGCAGAGAGAGAGGGAGACACAGAATCAGAAACAGGCTCCAGGCTCCGAGCCATCAGCCCAGAGCCTGACGCGGGGCTTGAACTCACGGACCGCGAGATCGTGACCTGGCTGAAGTCGGACGCTTAACCGACTGCGCCACCCAGGCGCCCCTGGATTGTTATTTTTAACTAGAAAACCAGCATGTTAGGGGCACCTGGGTAGCTCAGTCAGTTAAGTGTCCAACTTCAGCTCGGGTCATGATCTTACAGATCATGGGTTTGAGCCCCACATTGGGCTCTGAGCTGTCAGCTCAGAGCCTGGAGCCTGCTTCAGATTCTGTGTCTCCCTTTCTCTCTGACCCTCCCCTGCTCATGCTCTGTCTCTCTGTCTCTCAAAAAATAAATAAACGTTAAAAAGTTTAAAAAAAAAAAAGCCAGCATGTTAAATGGCCTCCTAAATCTCACAGCTGGATTAAATAATTCTGGGTCAGATTCTAGATTTCATGGTCTGGTGGTAAGGTCAGGCTGAGCTTGCAGTCAGGGTGTCTGATTCGTTGCTTGATCCCAGACAAGTACTCTATATCTATCTGCCTTGATTTGTGTTTGTTTTATTTGTTTTACATGTAAAATTGGTATAACGATCCTTTTTTTAACCTCATAATAATACAAATGTAAAACCAGATAAAATCTGTGAAGGTGGCATACATAAAATATATTTGTAAGTTCATTCTGATTTTATTAGCCAACCAAGGTGTAGAGGCTCTCCATTCCAGCAACTTAATTATATGGACAAATTATTCAAAGCAAAACAAAACAAACAAAACACACAAGGCAGTCCTGGAGGAGTCTACAGATTTAAATACAGTGACCCAAAATAGATCCTGGACAGAGATAGCATGAGTGGTTTCACATTAAAAGCACCTGTGGAGGGGAGGCAGGGGAAGAGAATTAGGCATAAAGCCTCAGAGAGATCACTAACTCCATAATGGACACAGGGGATGCCTCAGAGACACAAGGGAAGCCTAGACCTGGGTTCAAATCTCAGCTCTTTCACTTTCTGTTGTATCAGTGATGTGTAACAAAATGCCCCAACCTAAGTGTCTTAAAGCAACAACCATTACATACGGGTCAGCTGGGCAGTTCTGCTGATTTGGGCCAGTTCACCCGATCTTGGCTGGGTTTACTCAGGAGTCTTGTTGTCAGCTTACAGGTTAGCCAGGGTCATGCTTGTCTAGGATGGCCTTGTTCCCATGTCTGATGTTTAACAGCTGGTTGTCTGTTGGCTGGGGTGATGGATGTGGCTGGTACACTGTTTCTCATCATCTAGCATTCTAGTCTGGCCTTATTGGCAAGATAGAGGTAGAGAGAGTAGAGGTGTCCAATGGATCTCAAAGCCCAAGCTCTGAACTGGGACCACATCACATCTTCCGTCTTCTCTCAGCTGAAAAAGTCAGAAGGCTGGCTGAAATTCAAGAGGCAGGGGAACAGACTCAACTTCTTAGTGAGAGGAGCTTAAAAGCCACATTGCAAAGGCTGTGGGTATAGGGAAGTGTAGAGAATTGGGTTTTGTAATCTATCACACTAGTCTGTACGCTTAGACTGGTTCCTTCCTTTTTCTGAGGATAGCAAGTACCTCACAGGACTGCCGTGAGGATTAGAAACACATGTAAAACCCTAGATATTATGTAAAATCTACGGGTAGATACCACAAATGGTAGCCATGATTATTTTCCTCTTTTAGTTATACAAAAGTATAATTTTTGTATCATCTTTTTTGGTAATATACATTTTTGGTAATATACATCATCACAGAACAATTTAAAACATATATGAAATAATATTTATATGGTTTATAATATAAAGTGAAATACATATAAAAATAAAAAATAATTTTAAAATCACTGAAATCTCATTATCCAGCGCTAAGCACTATAAACATGTAGGAAACGTGGAAATTTCTCATAATCTACCATTATCCACATTGGCTTGACTAGATTGGTCTTACTTCACTTGACATTGGTAGGTTAGGCGGTCTTTCCCCATAACTTGCAGGTAACTACAATGTCTAAAACTAGACTTGATCTGCCTGTCTACCCCTTTCCTAAGCCATGTCTACCTACCCACCCATCTACTACAAGCTTCCTCTATCCATTATTTGGCATGTTGCCTGTTAATGGATCCACCTTTACCTGTAATTCAGGTCTATCTGACCCCCCGGGTTCCAGTCGCTTTCCCTTGGATCCACTCTGTGGGCTGGTGCCAGAGTAGACTTCAGTCCTGCTGTTCAAATCTTTCAGGTACTTCCAGTCACCTCTGGGGAGAGGTGTGTGCAAAGCCTCTGAAACACTGTGTGTGCAGAGCTTCTGAAAACACTGTGATCTTTGCACATCCTGTGTTTTCTGCTTGCCTTCAGCCTCATCTTCATAGCCAGACCCCTTCTCGTTTAGCTGGATCGTCATGTTATCTGTTATGCACAAGCCTCAATGTGTGAGCCACACAGCCTTCTCTGATATGCGCCAAATCTCCGATAGCATTTCTCACATGGAATTATTGGTTTATATGTATGTTTCTACTACCAGACCCTGCATTTACTAAGTGGGGGGAAAGTCACGATGATTCAGTCACTAGGCAAACATTTGCCAAGCACATGGGCATAGCATTTGAGATTGGAAATAAAATGAATGAGTGAGTGGTTGAACAACCTGCAGATCCTCCCATTCAGGCTCTCAGGGATTCTACTAGTGGAACAGAGGACGAGGGTTAAAATGGCTGTTTGAGGCCACAGAACAGAAGGAAGTTCGTTGACCCACATGGACATAATGATCCCTTTTCCTCATGATACTTTTCTGCCCACGGGTTTTTAGAGAACATAAATTGGGAGCTCAGCTAATTCATTCCTTGTCTCAGCAAGGAATCACCAAATACAAAATCAGATCTGAGGAATGGAAAATATTCCCAGGGAGCCATGTACTCAGTCAGTGTCACATAGAATCCACTGTGATTAAGTCTGATGACTTACCCTAGATGCACATTGTGAATGAAAATAGGGGAAAATTCTGGTAAAGAAACGCTGATTAAAATATTCACCTCCTTTGAAAATAAACAGATTAGAAAGAATAGGTAACATTCAATGCTGGCAAGGCCGCTGTCAGGACTATTATTTTATAAACTATTTGGAAGTGTAAACAGTGCACTTTGGCAATATGTATTAGTATCGTTAAGTGTTTTATAATTCAACAAATCAATATCTGAGATCCTATAATAAAGAATCTGTCTACAAAGATGTGGACAGCAATGTATGCTCAAATTGCTCACCTATGTGAAATTATACAATGGATTTCAGTCATCAAAATAGGAAAAGATTCATGACGTTTTAAGTAAAAATAGTACACAAAAATATATATGCATATGTATGATGTATGTATATCTGTATATCTAGACCTATGTAGATCTCTATATTACTATCTATCGAGAGAAAAAATGAAACAGAAAGAAAAATTAATTTCTTAGCAGTACTTATATGACTTGAGTAATCATATATATCTTTTGTATTTTCTAAATGTCTTGCATAGAGAATGTATTATTTGAATGTTAGAAAATAGCCAGTAATTCGTGTAAAAGGCAATTGAAGAAAACCCCATCATTATGTGCAAACTAATACGTTCTGTTTTCCCCCTGAGACATAGGGACTATAGGACTACACTTATACATTTATTAACGTGGCTACATTTATGCACAAGAAGTTGCTAAATGGCCCTTTGGATACTTTTTATTTAGGAAAAACAACATTGCTACTGCCGCCTTGCATGGAGAAACTCCAGACAAGAATTAAAAAAAAAAAAAAAAAAAAAAAAAAAAAGCAAGTATTAGAAACAAACAATATAGTTTTCTTTTAGAAACAAAACCTATGTTTAGAATCCAAAAGTAATGTAATCGCTCTGGAAACTATTATCGTAAGTAATTCCATGTCGATTAGTTCATGCTCCCATGTCTCCAAGACATGTAAAGTCTAGAAGAAACAAAGGTTTGGACAGGAGTGAAATTAATCTTAGATTCTCAGCCCCATCCATGTCTCTGGGTAAGTCATGAGTGAGCAGTGACAGAAAATTCCTGATAGCCTCAAACCTTTCTTAAATGTAGACTTTTTTCACGACTTCTGGGTTCTCCCACCCTTATTTCGACTTCCCAATTGTTCCTATTTTGGAACATACTACATTTGGAGGAGTTGCCTCTTGGTCAGAATCCACTCTGTTTTCCATTTTCTTAATAATGCGCCTTCCTCCTAAGGCTCGTTTGAAACCCTCAGGCTCCATTGTGTCTCAGGAAGGAACTGGGTGCCTGTGAGGTGAATCAAGGGAGAGAAAGCAAAGTTCAAGTTGTCTGCATGCCAGCTCCTCCCTGTGGGGCCTCCCGGCCTTGGTGGCCATCCAGATGGAGCGTCCCTTGGGCACTCTTTCATTTCTCTGAGCGGAGATACAGAACAATGGGATACGTGACCAGTATACTACTGCAGCCTCTTGGGCTCCTGGTGGGGTGTTCCTTCATGGCCCTACTACATACACAAAATAATGATAGTTGGGGTTCCTGGGTGGTTTAGGTCATGATCTCGCAGTTCATGGGTTCGAGCCCCGCATCAGGCTCTGTGCTGACAGCTCAGAGCCTGGAGCCTGCTTTGGATTCTGTGTCTCCCTTGCTCTCTGCCCCTCCCCCCCCCCTCTCTCTCAAAAATAAACATTAAAAAATAATAAAAAAATAAATGATAGTCTTCATTGTATTGCTTGGGACGTATGTAGTTCCCACGTCTGATTCTTACACAATTAGTTGTCACTTTTTACTTTGGTTGAGCTGGAACCAACGTGACCGCTGAAGACAATATGGAGTTTGGATCCAAGCAGACCTGGGTGGGAGATGTTAACCCTGCCTCTTCATAGCCAGGGGATTCTGGGCATTCTATAAAGTAGGAATAAAAATACCCGCCTGCTGTGGTGTTCCTGGTTACTCAAGCTAAGGTAGTCTATCTGTGCACAAAGTTCCAGGAGCAGGACTCCAGTGAGGCTGAAATGCTGGAAAATACACTGAGTCTCCATAAACCTTCCTCTCCTAAGGGGACGGAGACCTCAGGATACATGCCACTTTTTGATTCTCCTCTTGGCTTCTTATCAAAAACTTGGTGGCAGCTTTTGGAGACTTTACAGGCATCATCTTAGTGGGGTAGAACAGTAGGGGGCTTGTCAGAAAGTTGGTGAGAACGCTCTCTTACATGGTACGTCACAGGGCTACTAAAATATAAGCGAGTTTCCCTAACTTGTGCTTCAGGCAACATGTCCTTCTTCTCTTCTTTTTATATGGGGCAGATAGGTGGCTCATGATGAATGTCCGAGGTTTGAATTCTTTCTCCTCTTGCTACAGACGTTTGGATTTCTGTTTCCATAAGGATGTCTGGACACGCCTGCTGCTCTGATGGGGCTCCTGCCTCCTGTCATCCCTTGGAGAGGAACCCTCCACCCAGTCGCCAGCTCCCTCTCCTCATCTGCCAACCCAGTCTGACCTGGCAAAATGATGGGGATGGAGTAGAATGAATTCACTCATCAACTTTACCAATATTTTATTTAAAAGTTTTTTTTTATTGTTTATTTATTTTTGAGAGAGAGAGAGAGAGAGAGAGAGAGAGAGAGAGAGAGAATGAGTGGGGGAGGGGCAGAGAGAGAGGGACACACAGAATCTGAAGCAGGCTCTAGGCTCTGAGCCGTCAGCATAGAGCCCGACGCAGGGGCTCAAACCTGCAAACCGTGAGATCATGACCTGAGCCAAAGTCGGACGCTTAACTGACCTGAGCCAAAGTCGGACGCTTAACTGACTGAGCCACCCAGGCGCTCCAACTTTACCAATATTTTAAAGGTTCCATGAGAAAAAATACATAAAGAACTTATGTAACAAAAATACGTAAAGGGATATGATATGAGCCTACTCAGTGCTCTTCCTCTTTAACTTTCATACCCTGTATCCTTAGTTCAGGTGGCAAAGAATCACACTTAGGAGGGGAACACACAATAATAAAACAATGACTAACATTAAAAAACTTTTCCTCGAGTCCCCTAAGTTTTCATAGTAACTTCTGCTAGTATGTATAAGGCATCAGAAGTAGGTCTGACCTGTGGGAAGACTGCTGTCTTTGGCTTTTTCCCCCCCATAGTAACTTCCTAGTCACATGCTTTTATCAGCCAGGAGGAGGATCCAAGAAAACATGGCTCTTGGCAAATATATTTGCCTATTTAGAGAAATTCTTCAAAGTGGTACCGAGAGCGGATCGGCAGTGTCTTCTTTTACTTGAAGGTCTTTTTCTCTTGTGATCAGGGCTGGAGAACAGACAAATCTATTAGCAGCTTCTGTTTCTAATCTTGTGTGTGTGTTTCTTTTCTTCTAATTAATTCTGTGGCCTCAGGCAAGTTGTCATGTCTCTGATTCTATTTGATGACATTCTCTACCCTGTGACCAGAGTTAACCATTTTAACACGGATCTCATCTGATCAGGCCTTCCTCCTGCTCGAAACCCTCTTGGGTCTCTCCTCTGGTCCAGATCTCTTGTTATTGAAGACCCTTCGTACTTTGCCTCACTCTTCCTCTAATTTTAGGTCACATATATTTCACTCCAGAAAGGTGGAACTGTGTGAGGTTACCTCAGATCACTGGGCTATTATCACTGCTGAAGATACCAAGGTCAGTTTTTACTTAGTCTCCACACATACTTCAAACATCTTCTGCTGGGACCTACTTCAGATCTTACTCTCTATTCCCAAATCCCTGTACTCCCTCCTGAGTAGGATATTCTGCTTGTTTATATCCCTAATTTGAATACATTTCATATTATCCTAGGGCCTATCAATCATGAGCTCTTCCCCCAAGGTCTTCGATTCCTTGGTCAAGATGCAAATTCTGAAAGTCTCAGGCCAGTTAAAAATTCTTCATTCATATTACACTCTCCATATTCCCTATTTGTTATGGTATCAGATATCATCCAAACTTTTCAAGATTTCTCCATCTTGAGGCAAGTGTCCCTAATCACCTGGATGATCTCAAGTCCACTGGCCGATGCACAAGGACCTCACTTGGGGATGGAGGTGGGAAGAGGCACAGCAGCACCTGAGATCTCGTAGGTATGATTTTAGGAAGCAAAAGGTGCCAAATGAAGGTTCACTGTCCTTTATTCTTTCACTTCAGGTAGAAATCAGAGGCCCATGCTGACATCTAATCACAATATTTTTCCACCTTATTCAGGTCACCAATTGGCAAGTTATGATTTCTTGTATTTTTTCCCCCTCTAGAACAGCAATTGATGAACTATGGCCTGCAGGCCAAACGTGTCTATTGCCTGGATTTGTACATTTGTGAGTGAGTTTTTAATGTTGAAATAGTAGGGGGGAGAAATGAAAAGAAGAGCGGTATTTTTGACATGTAAAAGCACACTGGATTGTCACTAGATATGGACTTTTTTTTTTCTTACATGTAGTAGCTTTAAATTTAGGTTCTGATCTCCATGAGCATGATATTGGAAAGAAAGAGTCATAAAAATATGCTTCCACCTCTCTGATCATGTATCTTTTTCCTAGTTGCTATTTGTTTGCTTTTTTGTGGTTTTTTTTTTTTGATGCCAGTATGTTTACTCTTTGTTTGATAAGCAAAGTAAATAAGCCAAGATAAATCAGTTTTAATCTACTAGCAAATGAGAGAAGCTAAGTTATTCAAGATGGTGGGGAATGGGGTGGGAGGGAGGAATAGAGGGAGGAATAGAAGGATGGAGTAGCGGATATTTTTAGGATCTGTCACTGTTTTAATAGCTCTGCTGTTATCACTTCAGAACAGCCCACATTTGGGACCATTTACGGCTAATGGACATGTGTTGAGAGGTGTATGTAGGATGATACGTCATGCAAAAGTGAAAGCTAAATGTTTGATTTTGCCTGACCAGAATGTGGATGAGAGGGAGAATCTGTGCCATTATTTTAAGTGCCTCCACTCATAGCTAACAGGTGTCCTGAGCTCGTTTGGGGTGTTTCTATATATACTGAAATTTTTCCTTTGAAAAGAAGTTTTGCCAAGAATATGAGGTCAAGATAATGCTTTAAATCATGCAGGTTCTACAGGGACCCAGGCTTGGCCTCAAAGAAAGCCACCGACCTTTCAGCTTTGACAATTAGACGGTCTTCCTCCAAATCCCCAGTCTCATGATTTGAATTCATCTAACTCTCACAAATAAATTCTCGTGTCTCTACCAAGTGTTTGAAATCTTAAGAATTCTTCGTTCTAGTTTCTGCTTTCCAGTGAAATTATTTATCTGGACATGTTTGTGATTTGACTATGTTTTTAAAAACATTAATTTTTTTTCTTTATTTTAGAGAGAGCATAAGTGGGGGAGAGGGGCAGAGGGAGAGGGAAGGGGGGGGGAGAGAGAGAGAGAGAGAGAGAGAGAGAGAGAGAATATCCCAAGCAGGGATCCTTGACAAAAGTAGCCCACCGACTACTTTTGATGGAAAAAAAATTCTTACATCCTTAGCTCAGACCACCACCTAGAGAGTTATACGAATTTCTCCAACTTCCTTCCTCTCATACACTGCATTGATAATAAATAATGTTGGCTTACCATTTTTGTGCATATTTTGGGCACCATTCTAAGACCTTTTCATGTGCTAACCCATTTACTTCTCTGAATAATTCATTAGATAGATGCAGAAACTGAAGCAGAGGTAACTTGTCTAATTGTTCTTCTGACAGCCATTTTTTTTTTAAAGTTTATTTCTTTATTTTGAGAGAGAGAGAGAAAGAGTGAGAGAGAGCAAGAGCACATTGTGCCCACAGGGGAGGGGCAGAAAGAGAGGGAGAGGGAGAATCCCAAGCAGGCTCAACTCTGTCAGGTGCAGAGCCTGACATGGGACTCAATCTCATGAACCATGAGATCATGACCTGAGCTGAAATCACAAGTTGGATGCTTAACTGACTGAGCCACCCAGGCAGCCCTCCTCTAACAGCCTTTCTTATTGTACACCTGTGTTCCACCAGGTACTGTTCTAGGCACTCGGATGTCTTCATAAACTAAATATGTACAACCCCTTGACCTCAGGGAATATTCTCCTATCTAATGCCATGGAGCAGAGGCTGGTTTAAGACCACAACAAGGTGGTGCCACTCAAAGTAAATTTACATCTTCTCTGTATGACACCATGCCTGACTCCAGCACAGCTCCGTGTTTCGGCTCCCTCCCAAGTGCTATGAGGTCCTGGTTCAATGTCAACTAATTGATTGTGACTCTTGTAAGCCTCAGTTGCAAAAACTGTTTTTCTATCAATAGATCTATCTCCTTTCTGTCTTCACAACCAGCATGTCCTTTCTTGGCTAATTACCGTCAGTCATCAGAGGCAGAGAATGAAAGCAAACTACTAAAAATGAATGCAGGTAAGGATAGGGCTGGAGAGGGAAACCACAGGCGTGAACTCATCCTCCAACTCCTTGATGTTGGTCTCACCCTTATGCATCTACACCAGTCCGAGGCACATGTGGGACACACGTGGCCTGTACAATGATGGCCCAGGTCCTGTCCTGCTACCCCATATGGCTCCCTGCAATTCTCCAGTGTGGGAGTCTGCCATTCTTGTCAAGGAGCTAATATTGTCAAGGACCTAAGTAATACCGCAAAAACTGTGGATTCAGAATTGGAGTGACAGAGTGACAAAAGTCCCAACTTGCCTGTTTTACTGTGGTTCCAGCATAATTATAAATAACATCCTTCCCCCCACCCCCCCACACAAGTATCCCATTTTGATAAGATCAAATGATATCATAACCCTAGGTAGTACCATCAAGATCCTCAGAATAATATAGCCCACACCCTGATCCAGGAAGTTGCAACTCGTCTGGAAAGGCATCTGGAAGAATGACCCTTGATCATTCTGGTTCACCATTTTCCACCCAAATAAATAGTAGAACTAAAGCACATTTTCTCTTCCTTTCCTTCATACCTATGCTGATATAATGAAGCTTGTGGATTTACAAGAGCTTTTCACTTGTATTCTTCCTCTATTTCTTTGCTGAAAATGCCACCATTTGTTGGCATCTCTGTTAAAAGCCAAAGAGTGAGAGCAAGGGAACATAAACTCTATGCACAGTCACTTAGAAGTTTTTGTAAAAGTTTGAAGGTAAAAGCTATTGGAATTGTTATGAAAAATGAGTCTTTTGTTGGGATGCTTGGGTGGCTCAGTTGGTTAAGCATCTGATTTTGGCTCAGGTCATGATCTCATGGTTTGTGGGTTCAAGCCCCCGCGTCAGGCTCTGTGCTGACAGCTCCGAGCCTGGAGCCTGCTTTGGATTCTGTGTCTCCCTCTCTCTCTGACCCCCCCTTCTCCCATTCATGTTCTTTCTCTCTCTCTCTCTCTCTCTCTCTCTCTCTCTCTCTCTCTCTTTCTCTCTCAAAAATAAACATTGAAAAACATTAAAAACAAATGAGTCTTTTGTTTTAGCTGGAGATTTCATTTGTGTATGTGAAACCAACTATTGATAGGTGCTCATAATTTTCAGGGAAAGGACTTGAAGACCATTAAATACAAAGAAAAAGTGAATACAGGGGTGCCTGCGTGGCTCAGTTCATGATCTTGCAGTTTGTGGGTTCAAGCCCCACATTGAGCTCTGTGCTGACACCTCAGAGCCTGAAGCCTGCCTCAGATTCTGTCTGTCTGTCTGTCTCTCCCTCCCCCTTCCCCTCTTGTACTCTGGCTCTCTCTCTCAAAAAATAAACATTTAAAAAACTCTTTAAAAAAAGTGAATGCAAATTTATATTCCAACAAGAAATTACTTTTAGGGATTCGTTGGGTCTTATCTGCATCCAAGGAGATGCCTTTCAGACCCTCCTTAGGGTAGCCTGGCCTGTCTCTGCTTAGCCTCTAAGTAGCACTGCAGCTATAAACAAGACACTTAAAAAATTCTCTGAGCTTGAATCCTCACCCATTATCTGGTCATTCAGCACACACTGAGACACAACGATGAGAGATCTGTAACATACTCTGAAATATTTCAGCAGAGGTTTTGATATTGTGTATGTATGTGTCAGCTAAACTTACATCCTACGTACCATGATCATTTTTTTTATGTGAGAGAGAGTGAGTGCACAAGCAGGCAGGGGAGGAGCAGAGGGGGAGAGAGAGGGAGAATCTTAAGCAGGCTCCGTGCTCAGCGTGGAGTCTGATGCAGGGCTTGATCCTACAACCCTGGGATCATGACCTGAGCTGAAATCAAGAGTTGGATGCTCAACCAACTGAGCCACCCAGGCGCCCCCATACCACCATCATTTTAATCAGAGATCCACACTTCAGGTGTGGTTGCTGGAAATACATCAGAAAAACAAACTCCAGATGTGGATATTATAAGCATGTTTGTCACAAAACCTCTGCTTAATGCCAGACTTCAGCTAATTATCAGTCTGTGTGTAAATTGGTAGCTTATTAACCAGCATAAGGGACATTGATTTACAGCATTTGAGGGATGTGACTTGGCTTAAATATTTTAAAGACCTCTGTGCCTTTGTGGTTAGAGGGCATAAAAGTCCAACAAAGGCAGCAGATTTAACATTGGGGTCAACAACCAAAGATTCATAGCTAAAAGGTCTTATGTCTAGCCATTGGCTTTGAGCAAGGGTTCCCAACCTCAGCACTACTCATATTTTGGGCCATGTGATTCTTGGTTGTGACAGCTGTCCTGTGCGTTGTAAGATGTCTAGTGACATTCTTGGTTTCTTCTCACTAGATGCCAATAGAGACCCTCCTTCCTCCCCTTCTGTTTTGTCAACCTTAAAATGTTTCTAGACATTGACAAAGGCCCCTGGGGGTGGGGGGTAAAACCACCTCAGTTGAGAAAGACTAGTTTAAGAGGACATAAGGTCATGGGACTAACCTTAAGGATAACTGAGTTCTAACAGTGAACCATTGTCCACTTGAGTAAACCTTTTCTTAGAAGGTGGATCCAGACTGTCCTAAAGGATAGAGCACTGAGGTGTCCTTGAACTCAAAGAATGGATCCTCTGAGCTTTTTTGTGCTGCTTGCTAACAATTGTGTACTTTAATATCTGTATGTGTATGTGGGGGGACAGATTTGCTTTGATAGCTGGTTTGATTATAACTGGTTAGTGAGTTTATGGGGAAAATAAGCCTCTTCCACCTTGAACTTCTTGGTGCCTACCGTTATCTATCACAAAGAATCTATGCACTGTGACCAAATTGCCTTTGGTCAGTTCCCAGCAGGGGTGGACAGTGTCAAATAACTGATTTGGTTGGTATGCAGAGCTGGTCAAACTCTTCAACATGAAGTTCTAGGCTCCTAGTTGTAAGGAACCAGGACAAGGGTGTGCACAAGTGGAAGCCTCCCTCTCTCACCCTCTTACCCCCCAACACACCCCTAACTTGGCTGCAATTTCATCATTTCGTTTCCTAGAGATGCTCTGAACCACCTTGGCGATAGTTCTTTCTGTATAAGCCACTTGGTGACTGTCTGAGATTCTGAGAGGTAATAGTAGTATATAAACACAATTTTTTTTTTTTTTTTGAGTTAAAAAGCGATGATCTCACTGCTGGTCTCCAGAAGACATAGGGCTGAGACTCTGCTGACCCCCTCCCTGCCCAGGTCTCTTTGGTGGGAGATCTGGAGTTCATTCACAGCTTCCTATCTAATGGAACCAAACGCATGCTCATCATAAAAATAAAATGTCCATCTCTGGTTTTGAAGCACCTCAGGGAACTTATGCAGGCCCCTAAACTAAATTCGAATCGCTCAGTACTTCCTTAGCTCCCCTCCCTGGAAACCTCCGTGGGAGCTGCTTTTGTAGTCAAATAATGCGGCAGGGCAGCAGGGTTGTGACTTGCAGAGCAGAGAGGCCCCCAGCACCGAGCCTCTCTGCAAGCCGTTCTCCTGCCCATCAGCTCCACAAGGTGGCTCTGTGCCCAGAGGAGCACCACTGTCCCCCAGTCCCTGGGGGCTCTGCTGCTCTCTCTAGGGGAAAGTTAATGATTTAATTGTGTCTGTGTGGGATACATAATAAATGAGCCTGAATAATTCAAGACAGGATGGCAGTGTAGAGGACACAGCCAACACCTGGGCTGGACAAAGATTTCTTTGGCTGCTTGAGAGGGTGAGGGGGGGGAGGGGATATGCAGTCTTCATTTTACCATATTATGTATGCTCCCAGCTGCAAAAAGTCTAAACTACAGGGACAGGCTCTTTCCCTTTTGAGAAGACAACTATGGCTGTCTGGATGTATGCGTGTGTAAGTGTACGTGTGCTTGTGTGTGTGTGCGTGTGTGCGTGCGCGTGTGTGTGTGTGTGTTTCCTTGCCAAGACAAATTCTGATGATAAATCTGGCACCTTTAGAAAGATACTGGTCTTGTATCCCTTTACTCAACTTCAGATGTGGGCCTGAGAAAAATATCAAGCAAGCCACATTCTTCTCTAAAGTTTTATAATAATGATAATAAAATGGACCCCTACCAAGTTCAAAGGGGCTTTCAACTGGATACTTTTAGACCAGGATCTTGGTTGAGGGCGCATGGGGATCCTCTGGAATTTTGCTGCTTTGGGAGAAGATGGGAATAGTAAAGTCAAACTCCTGGCTCACCTGAAATAACCCCGTAACTGAAATTGTTTAGTGACAGTGCCCGGGCTTTTTTTTCTTTTTCTCCCAACCTGGATATTACATTTTATTTAAGGGGCTGTAAATGTTATAGGTTCTGGGGGTTTATTATTGTTTTCCTTTTGTTAAATCTTAGAAAGTAATAAGATGAAGAACTGACATCAGTTCTGCAGAATATTTGCAGGAATTGTATAGGATTATCTCTAGGAATGTCACAGTATTTACTTTAATAGCCCAAAGAGATAATCATTCAGATGGACCTGGGGTCTCTCTACCATCGCCATCAATCCCACTCCCTCAAATATCAATCTCCAGATGGTTTACCTTAAGACAATGAAGAACCACCCACCAGTCCTCCAGTCCTCCAGACCCCTTGATGACTACGGTCTCAACAGAAATGAATCTGTCCGGGGGATGGGTGTGGGGGGGAAATGTCGCCATATTTCAAATGCTCATCAACTCACATAATTTGACAAGCGCATGGGCAGGAGGAAGTGGGAGCAATAGGTTGTTGAGTCCGGTAATAAATCCAGACCGCGAGACCACTTTGAAAAAATTATTTGAGGGGCACCTGGGTGGCCCTGTCGGTTAAGTGTCCGACTTCGGCCCAGGTCATGATCTCGCGGTTGGTGAGTTTGAGCCCCTTGTCGGGCTCTGTGCTGCAAGCTCGGAGCCTGGCACCTGCTTCGGATTCTGTGTCTCCCTCTCTCTCTGCCCCTCCCCCACTTGCACTCTGTCTCTCTCAAAAATAAATAAAACGTTAAAAAAATTTTTTTTAAAGAAAAAATTATTTGACTTTGGGAAATGCTTAAAAGTCACTTTCAGATTTCTCCGGTGGCCCTACAAACACCGGATAAGGGAAACAATGAGACAGAATAGAAAATGGAGGCTGTATGCTCTGGAAAGTAAAGAACATTCTCCTGAAGCGATGGTGCTCTCATTTCTGTTTATCAGCTGCCAGACTCTCACGTGAGTCAGATTCAGTGCATGCTTTCTTTTGCGGTCCACTTCACTTGGAAATATGGTGCAGAATGATCGAGAGCATTGATTTAGAAGCTCCAGGTAGAATATGGCCATCTTGTTCTCCTAGAGAATTAACACATTGCAAATTTCCTGGCACATGAGAGCTTATGTCCCTTGTCAGTGAAGAAGATATGACAACTGTCATTAAGTGCCTCGCTCAAGAGGGACCTTAGACAACATTGAGTTCCTCTCCCCTAGATGAGCGTATTGAGACACAGTCAGGAGAGGACAGTGCCTTGCCTAGGCCACTTCTGAGTTGGTGGCAAAGCCAAACGACATCCATGGCCAGACTCAATCGGCACTTCCTCGTGTGTGTCTCCGTTTTGACCATTACCCTGTCAACTTCAATGAGTCAAATGCTCCAGCTTTAAATAGGTTCCCGTGATTTAAAAAGAAAAGAAAAGAAAAAAAAAACAAAATCAGGCTAACTTTCCATGACTCACTTTTCCAAAATGTTTTGTATCAATGCATCATGTATAGGGCAAACGTATGAGTTGCAGCAGGACCACAGCCAAGATTCTCCAAGGCGGAGAGTGCGTTAGGGAAACCCTGATACAGGAGAATTGGTTGCAGGGTCTCTTAGTAAATCATTGTTTATAAGTTCCACGTTCAAGAGAAAGAAAAACTAAGGCTTCACACAAACCACAGAACAAAAGTGGAGATTTCCAGCGAGGCGAGAACGCAGGGAGTGGGGGAGGTGGGAGGAAGGAAGGGGATTCTTAATGGTATATTGTTTTCTGAGCTCTACCAATTAGCAAACATCTCTTATAAAAGGAAGAAAGAAAGAGGGAAGGAATTTCATGCACTGAAATAGCCCCAGTCAGCTGCAAACGCTCCAGGCTTCTGCTACAAGGCTTTCAACCCCCCTCCCCGAACCCTGGCCATTACATCAGTCCAAGTGCATCCTGGGGGCTATTGTCATGCTGATGAGACTGGATTCTCCCACTGCCCGGGGAGACATTCCCACCACAGACTGGCTCTGGGGCGCATTCACGCTGTGCTGAATTGCCCTGGAGAATAAAAGATGCAGCCTTAATTAACTACTGCGCTCAGCTCCCAGTCACAGCTTGATTGTTGTGCGGGCTGCACTCTGCGCGAAAGAGGAAATGCCAGGGCTCCTTAAGCGGACCCAGTGCTGGGAATTAGGGCTCTCCTTAGGGAGCTGCCGTTGGGTTCTGTCTTGTTCTGAAAATAAAATATCGTAGGGTCTCATATCTCTGGATCGCTCGTGTCCCGTTTTCCGCAAAGAAACAAACTTCGGTGTCTGTTGTTATTTCTCTGCTCCTGCTCGAATATCCCAGTGAGGGTCTTTCCATGCATTTTATAACTCTGGCAGAGAACTCAACTTTATTCTTAGCACTGTCTTTATTTCATTTGAATAGTTTCTGGTGCTGTTGATACTCGGAACCATAAAAGATCCTGGGTTTTTTTGTTTCTGTTTTTTGTTTGTTTGTTTTGTTTTCTGTTTTTTAGCCCATTAGATTTGGAAGTAGATCTGTTTCACCAAGAGGTTGGGTGGGAAGTCAATAGTAGTCACACCTTTTCATCCTGAGGCATCTCACCTTTAATCCTTCCTAAAATCATAGTCTTTGGAGATTGGCTTGATTTTTTTTATCATTGAGTTTTTTTAATACTGTAGGGAAAAAAAGGGTGTTCTTAATGGTGTATCAGACAAAATTGAGCACAGAAGTTTCAAAAATGCTGCAGTTGGTGGACTTGATAATCTCTAAATTCTGTGGCAGGTTGTGATTGAAGAAGCAACAGGGCCAGGAGAGGGATTCCCATTTTCCCTGGGGCCCATGAAGTGTGTTGGATCAGGCAGGACAGCGACTGTGGGAATGATGTAGAAAATGCTGGGATTCAGAGCCAATGGCCAAGAAAGAATTCTTGAGAACTCTTTGATGCAAAAAGGCCGTTTTATTAAAGCATGGGGACAGGACCTGTGGGCAGAAAGAGCGGCACTGGGGTTGTGAGGGGTGACTGATTATGTACTTTCAGGTTGGGAGAGGGTTAGGGACAGCATAAGTCTCTAAGGAATTTTGAAGCAAGGTTTCCAGGACCTTGAGGGGGCTAGCTGTTGTTAGGAAAAGATAATTTATTACTGTTAAGTAAAAACTCAGTCCTGAGACCCTTCAGATGTATATCGGTGGAGCCTGGAGGATGACTGCCAACATATATTGTGGGGGAGGTAGAGATAAAGGAAGTTTCCAAAGGCATTTTTGTATGTTAAAGTAGACTTACAGGAAGGATCCTGGGGGTTTGGGCTAAGACTGCCTTTTGCCCTTAGCAAAGTGTCATCATGGAGGCAGCTGAGCTCCTAGAGCAATGTTGCTCTGCCTGTCTCAAGGACTTGTCTGTCAATGGGCTGTAAGTTGTAAGGAAATTAATTTTTTTTTTCCTTCTGCCTTTGTTTCCCACACCAGGAAGAGTCAGCAGGGCTTTAAGGGCCTGATTCGGGTCTCTTACTTCCGTTCCTTCCTGGTAGCCTCCCAAATGCAGTCTCTTCAAACCTCCCCTCCATTATTTCTCACTCTTAAGTAAAATCACAGAGAGCCTTGAAAGTCTGGGAATGGATCATTTTCTTGGGAATGTTTTCTTTATACCAAATTTCAGTGATCAGGTGAATTTTTTAGGAGATCAAAGATCATAATGTATTTTTGCTACTTACTATC
The DNA here is from genome assembly GCF_023721935.1 of Panthera uncia. Classification (NCBI taxonomy): domain Eukaryota; kingdom Metazoa; phylum Chordata; class Mammalia; order Carnivora; family Felidae; genus Panthera; species Panthera uncia. The sequence continues at coordinate 22,915,847 of NC_064814.1, read as the reverse complement.
CTTCTAGAGCAATTGACTTGCCAGGTCTGTGTCAAGGGGCCACTTGTTCCCTTTTAGAGTATTGAGGCCACTACAGGACATGGTTCTTATCCAGTGTGTGTCCCACCTTGTCATTTAGCCGGCAAGACTTTCCGTGGTTATGGTTGAATGAGAGAAATCCTACGTTCCTAGCTCAGGGCTTTTTTTTTTTTTTTTTTTTAATTGTTTTATTTATTTTTGAGAGAGAGTGGGGGAGGAGGGGAAGAGAGAGAGGGAGACAGAGGGGACAGCTCTGGAGTCCAATGTGGGGCTCAAATTCATGAACTGTGAGATCATGACCTGAGTTGAAGTCAGATGCTTAACTGACTGAACCACCCAGGCACCCCATTCAAGGTTTATTTTTAAATATTTTAATGTTTATTTTTGAGAGAGAGAGAGAGAGAGAGAGCGCGTGCGCGCACTCAAGTGGGGGAGGGGCACAGAGAGAGGGAGACACAGAATCCGAGGCAGGCTCCAGGCTCTGAGCTGTCAGCACAGAACCTGACGCAGAGCTCGAACTCAGGAAAGGCGAGATCATGACCTGAGCTGAAGGTGGACGCTTAGCTTAACTGACTGAGCCACTCAGGCGCCTCAGGCCTTATTTAAAAAAAATTTTTTTTAAATGTATATTTATTTTTGAGACAACGCGAGAAACAGAGTGCAAGCAGCAGAGGGGTAGACAGAGGGAGACACAGAATCTGAAGCGGGCTCCAGGCTCTAAGCTGTTAGCCCAGAGCCCGACACAAGGCTTGAACTCATGAACCCTGAGATCATGACCTGAGCCGAAGTTGGATGCTCAACCGACTGAGCCACTCAGGCGTCCCTCAGGCCTTAAATTTTTTAAAGAAAATAACAAAATATTTAACAAACTACCCAGCATTAAATACTTGCCAGTATAACGGACCACTGAGTATTTAAAAATAGTGTAAGATAAGACCAAGACTTTAAGAAGCCCTGGGTATAATGGAGCTCAGGCTGCCACCCCAGTTTACCTTAACATTTTCTTTCTTAAATTAGTTCTTTTGTTTCTATGCAGTTGAGTATTTCTCTGCAGCCATTAAACATAAAGAACCAGACAGAAAATGTATTAGAGTGAAAAAAGTCAAGTCCAGCAGAGATAAAGTTAGACCCAGACACACCAACGTAAATAGAATTTAACATACTTAAAATAGCACCCCAAAGTGATGTCACCACCAGGAAGAATGGAGTGAAAGGGTAGCTCTATTGCAGGAAGCAGGTAGGTTGACATGGACGAACACGTGGCTAGGTCCATGGTTTTGAATTTGTGTTTTTTGGTCAGCAGAATTTTAAAAAGTGAAATGTTATGTAGAACCCCAGTGTTAGGAAGCCGATACTTCTCTAACAGGAGCAGAGGTCAACAAAGACTCAATTTCTCTACTGTCTCATCATGCTAGGCTCATTTCCCAACTCCAATGGCATGCCTCCAAAAGAATATTCAACTTGATGTAAAAGAGTTGGAAAGACATTGCAATGACATGAAACTATGAGCCAGAAAATGAACGGGGCGGGGGGGGGGGGGCTGCTCCCCTCCCTGCCCACTAGGGCGTCTGTGAGCATCTTGAAGTAAGGCTGTGATCAATATAGCCTTATTAAGAATGAATCATTCAGAGACTAAGCCCCTTATGCAATTAATGATACTTAATGTTGATAGATGAGGTGGGTAGGGTAAATCAAAAATTCAGTAAAACATCAGCAACATGTCCTTAAAAGATGTTGAAACTGGGGCACCTGGGTGGCTCAGTCAGTTAAGGGTCCGACTTCTGATTTCAGTTCAGGTCATGATCTCATGGTTCATGAGACTGAGCTCCCTATCTGGCTCTAAGCTGACAACTGGGAGCCTGCTTGGGATTCCCTCTCTCCCTTTTTCTGCCCCGCCCCCGCATGTGCACATGCTCTTATAAAAATAAATGTTTTTTTATTTATATAAAAAAAAGATGTTGAAACAGATGTGCAAAGGTATTTCTTAGATGGATTTACAATGTCCAACTGCGCAATGGGATCACACTTTCTGTTGGTTGTCAGATAGACCACAGGAAGCAAGGAATCAGTCATATTTTAACATACTACTTAAACCCACCAAAGTGAGACCACGGTATGAAAGGAAAGAGAGGCATTCTCCCAAGTTAGGGGAAGATAGTTTAAGTCAACAAATAAATTCTATGTAATCGGTGAGTGACTCCCGCTATAACATGGTTTCCTTGAGAGCTGACTTCACATGGTAGTCATCTGGGTACGCCTAGGGCCTCGCTCAGTTTAAGCTTAAACATTTAGCATCTAGCCAGATCTATCATCCAGTTCCATCTCAGCTGTTGTGGATATAATCCTGTTGTTTGCAGTGGACACACTTCCCTCCAGAGGGGAGCAAAATTTGTGCCTGATGGTGGCTGGGGGACTGTTCACTCTGCCTTAAGTTCAATTCCAACTTTTGACCTTTTCACTTTTTAAACTTAATTAATTAAATTATTTTTAAAAATTAATGTATTATTTATTTGCCTTCATTCTTTTTGATCCTTCAAGATTAGTTCAATTGGTTCCTCCACTTCTGTGAATGCCCAGCTTGGATCAAATATGTCTTCTCCCTTCTCCCTCTCTCTACACACACTTCATCTTTGTGTTTACTATGTCATATTTTTGTGTGTTTTGATCCCTGCATGCAAGTGTTTAGTTCGAGAGGCAATGACTGCCCCATCCATCCACCATTAGTGCAATGCCTAGAATGCAGTGGGCATTCAAAAATGTCTTTTTGGAATTGTTCAATTTATTGAGAAGGGCCCAATTCATGCATTAGGCAAGTTTTCTGATATCTTCTTTTTTAGATATTTCTTTGCCTGCCAGTGCATGAACACAGGATGATTTGGCTAGCAGGTTAAATGCAAGACAGTGATTTCTTACAACCATAAAACAAACTCATTTAGAGCACTAGACCCTTCTCCTATGGAAAATTGGTTGCTCTCTCATTGACTTCCCATGATATTTTGACTGTGGCTCTCTTAATGCTAGGATGACTACATAATGTACTATCCAAATGGGTATATTGGCATTATTAGTATTTACACCACAACGGCAGATATGTCTAGAATATCTGGTCACATACTTAATGCACTGAGCTTGTACTACATGAGTGGTATTAAGATGCCTATTTCTACCCAAACTATGTTTTCCTCGGGAGCCAGAGTGGCACTTTATTCACTCACAGCATGTCTTTCCTTTCCTAGAATTTTGTTTCATGTGTGTTGAAGGAATGAATTTCCTAAAGCTAATACCATAAGGTCATTTTCTTCACTCAAGTACACACGGAGGGTGCCTGGCTCTGCATTCTCCACCATTCGGCTATGAGGTTAACAGATGGAAATGACAGAATCTGAGGGACAAGAACAGTTGTTTACGAGTACTTGTCAACCCTCCCCTTTTCCAGAGATTCTCAAAAGTAAAAGAGAAACTTAAAAAAGGAAACTCTCAAGTCTATAGGACAGAGCATCAGGATCATAGCTGTGATGGTGACTCCTGCTGAACCAAGGGGTAAATGTGGTTACGCTGAGTTCCTTCTCTGATGTGTTTGTTCAATCTCCTATCGAGACAGTAGAGCATGGAGGTTATGATTGTGTGCTCTGAAGCCTAACTCAAGCATTAGAATTTTGGCCCTGCTAATTGTAAATGTTGTGTGCTTGGGTATGCTCCTTTACCTCCCTATGCCTCGGTTTTGTCAATGGGGATAACACTGTAAAATGGGGATAACACTACCTCCTTTCTTCTCCTGCTTCCTTCTTCCCCCTCTTTATCATAATTATGATCATAGAATATTTAGATTGTCCTCAAGGGCCTAGGTCTTGTTCATCTTTGTATCGTGAGCATGTGGAGTAGTGAATAAATATACTAGGCACTCAATGAATAATTGATGAATACGTAGATAAATGAATTAGTGCTATCCTCCATGCACCAAGTACTGGTTTTATTGTGTTCTGTTCTGATTAGATATGCTGTAAGTAGAGCCTTGGTTGTTCAGTCTTTTAAGGTGTCTTTTAGGGGCATATGGAGGGGGCCATTAAGGAAGGAATGAGGAGCAGGGGTGAGGATTCTCAGGGTGACAAGTGGAGGATGATATTGCGTTTGTAATGTCCTCCATTGATTGTCCAGAATTGAATGAGGTCCTTCAAAATTTTCAGAGAACAAAACAGTTTCCAACATCTCACCAAATCAATCAATGCAGTTTTAATGCTCTTTTAAAAACAATGATTCTTCCAGTGTTGGGTTTATAGTGACTCATTTTTTAACCCGTGAAATAAAAGAAGCAAATAAATCCACTAGGGGAGATAGTTTAGTGGTCTAAATCTCAGGTAGGAAAAGGGAGCTCCCTAGAATTGCAAAGTTCAAATGACAGCCACATTGACTTACCCCTTCATCTTATCTGCAATAAATTGCGCTTGGTATATAGTGACAAAGACTTTTGGATAAGACTCTAAACACCCAAGGTTTGTTTGCTTTGTTTGGGACATTATAGAACTCCTGAGGTGTCTTTCTTTCTTTCTTTCTTTCTTTCTTTCTTCCTTTATTTTTTTTCTATTAGAAAAGGATTTGCTGTAATTTGGCCCCAAATTCTGGTACTTGGCTGAAATGTTGGGAAAACAGAGAACTGGCTTTCTCCTATAGTCTATTAGACACTTAATAAAATACGTACGATTAAGAGACCTCTTTCTGCTTCCCAGAGGAGTACTTGAGACTGGGTAAGAAATAGAAGTAAAGGAATGGGGTGACAAATTTCAAGACGATGTTGTAAAAGTGGGCCTTAGTAGTATGGCTAGCAAAATAGCTCTTAGGACTTTCAAACTGACATTGAGAAGCATACAAATATTATGTCCAGTATATTTTCAGATAAAAATGTAATAACACCAGCACTTTTGCATATGGGCAAAATGAGTATAGAAGTGATTATTGGATTATTGGAGATGTAAAAGAACTATTTCCTGATTTAAAAAGGAGATCCAAATCTATACATAATGACTCTTACATTTCCAAATAAGGTTAATCCAAAAAACACATTAAAAAGAGCAGGGTTTACACATAAATATACACTGATGAAATGTTTGCATTTCAAGGATTTAAAAAAAAAATTCTCTACATATTCAAGCAGAAAACTTAGGTTACGTACAAAGGAACCAAAGTAAGCTCTTTCTCCTTAGTAATATTTCACTTAAGAGATAATTATGGAATTCCTACGGAGTTTGGAGTGATAAAAGGCAAGATTCAAAGATTCCAATAATATGCCATGTTGTCATTCATGAGCAAAAGCAACACAAAGATTTTCTCAGATGTGAAAATAAAGAAAATATGAACTATTTGTGAACACTTTGGATAAAATTACTTAGATTTACTCTAGAGATATTAGAAGTAAATGAAACCGGTGGAAAAAACACATAGATAGGGGCAACTGGGTGGCTCAGTTGGTTAAGCATCCGACTTCCGCTGAGGTCATGATCTCACAGTTCATGGTTTCGAGCTCCGTGTCGGGCTCTGTGGTGACAGCTCAGCGCCTAGAGCCTGCTTCAGATTCTATGTGTCCCTCTCTCTCTCTTTGCCCTACCTCCACTTGTGCGTGCATGCTCTCTCTCTATCTCAAAAATAAAATAAAAATAAACATTAACTTTTTTTAGTGTTTTTAAAAGCACATAAAGATGAGAATAGGAATTCAGTGAATTCTTATTGAATGAATTTTATGTATATATGTATGTGTGTGCATGAGTGTGTGTGTGTCTCTTTCTCTCTCTATATATATTGACACACACACACACACACACACACACACACGCTGATACAAAAGCCAAATTGAGTACTTCTCAAATGTAGAGTAAATAAATTTTGTCCAACAAAATTGGGGAAGTGTCACATGCCTATCCTAGCATTCACGGGAAGCTCAGCCAATGGCTGAGCACAGCAGGGGGCTATATTTGGGTCATTTCTGCCCAATTCTCTTGGCCCTGTGATGCTCCATGGGCTGGCGGAGAAGTTTCAGACCTGCATTGTAGCCTGAGGCTCTATTTCTAGGTGTCAGATCTGTAGGACGATACTTTTCCCGGCTTCATTTCTCTCCTTTGTCTTTCATTCAATAAACCTCTTGCATTTCTAGTTGCACCTTGGGGTCTCCCACGTGGAAGAGTGGAATTGACAATGTGTGTATGCTTGCTTGTGGTGAAATGGTAGGTGGATAATGGGCTCAGAGGTTAGAGAAACTAATAACAATTTTTTTTTAAAAAGGGGGGGCTAAGACAGGAGGCATGCAACAAAATGACAGAGGTAAGATCCAACCTATTGTAAAAGTAAGACCCACCCATCTAGCTACATTATCCTCAGTTTGCTTCTTTGTAGCAGGCAGAAGATGGAAATGAAAACATGCCTATGTTCTAAATTTAGACCTGGGTATCTCCGCACTATTTTGGTAAATCCTTCCACCAAGGCTCCAGAATTTTATTTTGTCACACTCCCTCACCTCCATACTCACCGCCCCCCTGCCCTGGTACATAGTTTCATTCTATCTTAGAGAAGGAGGACTAAAGAAAATCCCTATTGGGCTCTGAATATCAGCTTCTAGTTTGGCCAACTTCTGACCATAGAGGAACAACAAAACAAAGCAAAGCAAAACAAAACAAAACAAACCATTCTTTTGAATATTTTGTCAGGTTTCTGCCAGGACAAACAGTAAATATTTCTGGCACTATTAAACAACCCCATGGACACAAGAGGCATCCCCAAAGAGGGTTCAAAGGATACTACCCTCCCAAGATCCAAAGATAACCAAAAGAAAGGAAGACAATTGTCTTGAGAGTTGGCAATAGTTCATAGGACTCTAGCTGCAAATGAAGTACAACCCGCATTTATGTCTGACCATATTCTGGGGACCCCCAACCTGATAGATGCCAAACCAAGTTCTCGGGACACAAAAATGGGACAAACAGGAAGGTGTTTCTCCCAGCTGCCCCTGTGAGAAGAAGAATCGACCACCAATAGGTTCTGTAAAAAGCAAATTCACAAGTCACATTCAAAGATCTAATTCTTATAAATGTTTCTTTTCCCCAGCCAATCTGAATTTAGGAAAGAAGAGATAAGGTGAAATTTTACCTTTCTCTCTCCACCAGGCACCATAGAGATCTGGGAGCGCTGACTTTGGCAACAATTTCACCCTCTGCCAGCTTCTGTGCTTTCCCAGGATCCCAGGCTGCAGGCTCTGGACTCGATGGACTGTTCCAGAAGATTTCATCCTGTCGCCAGAAACTGCAGAGACAGAAAACCAACCCCTTTTACCCTTTCTAGTTAGTGCTTGGCTGAGACCCCCTTTCCTCTGGGGCACTTCTTAAATGGATAAGCTTATCTAAGAGCTTCAGAGTTCTCGCAGTAATTCAAGATTAAGTTTGTTAAGGTTAAACTTACTTGCGCAGCCTTAAAACACAATTTTATTCACCTGAGGCCTCTCACTGGCTCCAGTCTGACCCTGGATCCTAGTCCCACTTAAATTCGGTCCGGTTTCTATGTTGGACACAGTGTGACCCCTATGGTTTCTACTTGGGACCCCATGTGAAGTCGGACCTGTCTGATGTGGGACCCAGGGGGGTATGGAACCCAGTCTGAGGCTGGATCCAGTCTGAGGCGGGACCCAGCGTGAGGTGGGACCCAGCGCGAGGTGGGTCCCGTCTGAGGCAGGACCCAGTGTGAGGTGGGACCCAAGCGTGATGTGAGACCCAGTGTGATGTAGGACCCAGTTGGCGGTGGGACCTCGTTGGAGGCAGGACCCGGTCTGAGGTGGGAATCAGTCTGAGGTGGGACCCAGTCGGAGGTAGGACCGGGGCTGAAGTGGGACCAGCTCTGAGCTGGGGGCCCGTCTGACGTAGGACCCAGGGTGAGGTGGGACCCAGTTGGAGGTGGGACCCGGTCTGACGTGGACCCCGGTTTGACGTCGAACGCAGTCTGACGTCGGACCCACCTGACGTCGGCTCGCTCTGACGTCGGCGCTGTCTGGCTCCAGTCTGAGGCCGTCCTGGTTTTGAAGTCAGCCCGGACGCCGGCCGACGGTTTCCACACCCAGCCTGGAAGCCGAAACGCGCACGTGAAGCCTGAAAGCCCATGAAGGGAACGACTGCGACGCTGGGATCCCGAGACGCGGCCTCCCCGCCTGGAGAGGCAGCCAGCGAGCGGCAGGTTCGGCGGCCGGGCAGGTACGAGGGCCTTGCGGCTCGCTCCTCCAGGGGGCGTGTGTTTGTGTCTTTTCCAGTCCCCTCTTCTGACCCCAGAGCCGATACGAGGTAAACGGAGGCCTCGTAACCGACTCAAGTGTTGATTCGCTCAGAACTCGCCGCGGGCCGGGCAGCGTGCGAACTGGCGGACGGAAAGGGCCTGCGAGGAACTGGAGGAAGTGAAAGGGTCTTAGAGGAAGCGGGGGAGTCCTCCTCCGGGAAACGGCGGGTTGGCCATCGCGGGGAGGAGGGGGGGACCTTGGGGGCCGGCAGGGCTCCGTGGGGGCAGGCGGCCCCCCGGGAGCTGATCCCCGCGGCTCCCGATCCACCGGAGTGGGGTTCCAGTTCCGGGCGAGCGGACGCCGATCAGGCCTCGGTGGGGGCTTCGCAGAACCACGCCGTTTGGGGCCTGTTGTCTTGCTTTCAACAGACCCCAGCTCTTAATATAGTAGAACGGCTATATTTTCCCCTTAATTCCTTTCTTTTTCTTTTTTTAAATTAGAGAGAGAGAGAGAGAGAGAGAGAGAGGGCGAGCAGGGGAGGGGCAGAGAGGGAGGGAGGGAGGGAGGGAGAGAATTCCAAGCAGGCTCCACGTTCAGCGCGAAACCCGATCCCAGGCTCCATCCCACTTCCCTGGGATGCTGACCTGAGAGTAGTCAAGAGTCGAGAGTGGGGCAATTAACCAGTTGAGCCACCCAGGCGCCCCTATAGTGGAAGGGCCCTTGAAAAGCCATGCATACTCATTTATCTCAGGTGCTTGAAGAGTGGGGAGAAGACATGTACAGAGAGGTGGCCGCATCATTTGTCAGAAGTGTGGTCGCTGCGTTTCCTACAGATGCTGTGAGCTATTTGGCAGTTGTGTGTTGGCCTGTCCGCTGGTCTCCTTCCTTGCCCTCAAAGAGGAGTGTTTGGGATTTATGAAGATCCAGGGATTGTGGAACAGGCTGTTGGTAGATAAAATACTAAAGCCAGTGAGGCTGAGAGGTCAGAACCCCTAGACCCTCAGGTGTCATTCAGATGTCTATTACTGTTTTCAAGACTGTTCAGCATCATCTCCCATCCCCCCTGTCTCTGTCTCTGTCTCTGTCTCTATCTCCTTGTCTCTGTCTCCATCATCAGTGCAGCTAGAAGCAAAGGGCTCCAAAGGGGGCAGGACCATAGGACAGAAGGAATCCAGACCCATGAGCCAATTGGGGGAGGGGTGCCCAGGGTCATCAGCAGTGGACACTGCATGCGTGAGAGAGAAATCTTTGTTGGGCTAAGCCACTGATGTGCAGAGGGTTGTTTATATCAGAAGCTAGTAGTAACTATTGTAACGTAAGTCTCAAATCTGTGATTCTTTACATTGATGCAAATAAAGGAATACACATTTTAAACATTATTCATTTTCACCATTTCAATTTTACTTTTTCTGTAGGAATAGGATGAGCTCCCATCCCCCCACCCTGTCCTTAAGAGATATTATTTGGGTTCTTTGGATGGATCAGATCTCATTTGATGCCAGTTTTGTTACAAACAATTCTCCCTGCAGAATGCCATCACGGGAGCAGAGAATTGGGATTTGAAAAATTAAGTCTGTTTTATAACAAAAGGTCAGCAATGAGGATCAGATGAGTTTGTATTCTTTTTCCCTGAGTACAGGTTTTATGTGAATATGTTTTAATGTGTAGTCTTAGACCATCCATCGCCAAATATCCAAAGAAAATAGAGAAATTTAGTTGGTGGCATAGTGAGATTTTTCCAAGTTGTTCAATTCTGTATAAAGAAAACTATTTGAACATTTACTGAATCAGTTTTCTGTCAACATTTTGGAATAATATAGACAATGCTTTCATTGGTCTCTCAGGTAAGGGCTGAAAAAAATATTAGGCCACAGAAGTAATTTAGTTTTTACTTTCCCCTTTCTCCAGGAAAAAAAAAAAAATAGTGCATAAAATGTACAAAGTCAGCATTTATTGTTATTTGCCAGAAATTATCATTCTTCTCTCTAGGAAAATTGTCCCAGAACTTAACCCCTACAGAGTGGTCAAAACTAAGAATTGACATGCTGAAGAATTAAGACGCTATATAAATCATGACATTCAGTCTCTTCTCGTTGACGTGAACCTGCTGAATTACAAACCCAGGTCTCCTATGGAATTGTATCTCACGTGGCTGCTTCTGTAGGTCGTCTCTTTATCCTTTGGGTTTTACATAGAAGTGCTCTTAGCTGTTAAGTTCTGTCTCAGTCCTGGTGCACAGAGTTGGATTAATGCCTCTGCACGTGTTGGTAGAGATTTAGCACACTTGCTTATCTCTGCATATTATTCCATACCAGACTGGGCTTTGGAAGATGCTTTGGTAGAACTTGGTAGGGAATATATATTCTTTTAATGAACGGAGGAATAAATTACTATCTTACCACGTTCGGGCGTGCTGAGGTCTGTTTAATTGTGAGGGCAAATGAAAGAGCTGTAGAATACCCAAATTATTGGTGACCAGATGTCAAGTGCTGCCATGTAGGGCCTGCTGATTGCATAACAGCCACTAACTAAATGTAAAGGTCATCTCCCCTTTTGCCATAACATTATGATCAAAAACACGAACCCATGCTTTTAAAAATAACTCCTTTGGCACTGAGGGGGACAGAAGAAAGAATAAGAAAGTAGAGTCAAAGTTTCACTGCTCTTCCTGCCAATATATACAAACCCACATCCAAAACACATCTCATTTACATGCCTGTTTATTTTGTTTTCATGGCTGTCTGGAAGCTGGGACCTTTCCTTTTCTATAAACTGAGACAAAGAGTTATAAAGATAAACTCTGACCCTGCCTAGCTCCCCATAATGTCTGGCCTTACCATCTTCACCTGGGCAAATATTCTTATCACTAAGGGACTTGGTGTATGTGTAGGTGTATTACCAGAAATTTAGAAAGCATAGCACGAGTTCTTTTGTTTACAAATTTTGAATTGGTAGTTTTTGCTCTAAGCATTACACATTCTTCTTGGTTTTAGGAAGATTTGAAGGAGGTGGAAGAAACATAGCCGGAGTCGAAATAATTTCATAGAAACATAAACTTTAGATTTACAGAAATTTTAGAGTAGTAATTATTGGTAGGTTTTTGCTATTACTGTTGTCATTATAAAGCACTTATTCTGGGACACCTGGGTGGCTCAGTCGGTTAAGCGTCCAACTTTGGCTCACGTCATGGTCTCGTGGTTTGTGCGTTTGAGCCCTGCATCAGGCTCTGTGCTGATGGCTTGGACCCTGGGGCCTGCTTCCGATTCTGTCTCCCTCTCCCCCTCCCTTCTCTCCCTCTCTCTTTCTCTCAAACATAAATAAACATGAAAAAAAATGGGTAAAAAAAAAGCAATTATTCTGTGTCAGGGATTACTCTGTGTACTTTATACATATTTCATCCTAATAACAATCCTCCAAGGTAGGTACTATTATTTCCCCCTTGTACATATGAAGAACCTGAGGCTCAGAGAGCTTAAGATACTTGTCCAAGGCCACAAGGCATGTAAGTGGAAGAGCCTGGTTTGAGTTCACCACCTGCTCATTCCCCAGATTCCTTTTGTCATGAAGTCCTCTCTTTGTAAACTGGGTGCCACATCCTTTTGAATATATAATGTTTGATCAAAATCGTTCTTTAATGAGGTTTATTTCCCAGTGTTGAGCTACTGTCATCGCTGAAGGCACCTACCCATTCCTCAGACCCTACTGCGCATTAGGCTGGGTCTTAGCAGTAGGGAATTTTGAGAAATTGAATCCTCCTAAAATCACTTCCCTATTTGATGGCACACCGTTTTGTCCCCTTGAGTTACTGCTTTCTCTCTCACATTCTGCTGGTTTGAAAGGGATGCATTCACTTCCCATCCCATTTTAGATCATGTCGGGGGCTTATTTTTCTTTTCTCAACTACTCCCTTCCTTTCTTAAGTAAAAATGCTAGAGATTTGAGTGGAAGTTGAAAAGGTCTTACGGAGAATAACAACAAGGAGGCCCAGCACTGCCTCACTGAGTGAGAAAAATACTCTGGTGAAAGATTTTATATTTTTCAAGAAGAATAAGAAATCTCCACATAAATCTCTGCAAACTTAGCCTTGAACACAAAGTAGAAAAGAGCTTTGAAAATGGGCTTCAAACCGGGCATAACCAACAACCTGTGCGTGCAATGATTCATTCTGGAATTGTTCTGCTGAAATGTAAACTCAGCGGTGAAATGGATGCTGCATGCTTTGGGGTTCTTAGCCAGATCCCGTCTACCGTCTGGAAGAAGGAGGCCACAAACAAAGTGATACTACTTTGTTGTAAAATAAACAGTCCCCCAAGGGCTTCCAAATGAAACAGGCTCTTTATTTTCTATGCCTGCAGTTTCCCACATTCATGGCAGAGCCTCCCATTCAAGTAAACAGAACACCTTCTTCCTTTGTGTTGCTTTTAGAATAGACTGGTCCAAACCGTCTGCACTCATAAGAGCTGATAACTACCGATCTATCTGGTGCCATCCTTTACAATTTTCTCCTTGGAACTGCATAATCCCTCTGTTTTTCAATTTTTCTCCTATTCTTCATAGACCCTTGTGCTTTTATCTTTGCACTCACTGCTCTATCCTCCTTCTTCTTTTAAGTTTATTTATTTTGAGAGAGAGAGAGAGAGAGAGAGCGAGCGAGCAGGGGAGGGGCAGAGAGAGAGGGAGAGAGAGAATATCCTTCTGAAATTGGTGGTTCCTGCCACGCTTCTGTTTTATTCTTCACATGGCTACTTCCCCTCATCAGCCTAGATCTTGCCTAACCCTAGCAAGCTTTATCCTGGCTCGGGTGCCCTTGAGGACGTTTTCCTTCTCTCAGGTTTATCTTACCACATGTGGCCATTAGTGTGTGAGCATTTAATTGATCAAGTCAGGACACTCTTCCCAAAGAGGGAGCTATTAATAAGTATGCTGAGACAACACACATAAATCAGGACTGTCCAGGGGAAACTGGCCTGTCTTGTCAACTATTTTGGAATTTTTTTGTTGAATTGAATACTCCCTGCCCAACCCCCCGATTATAACTTACAGAAGAGGAAGAACCTCATTTGAATCTTGTTTTCTGCTTATTTCCTAATTCGTGCTATCTCATTGCTTAATGCATAATTGGAGATAAATATAATAACAATTGCATGTCACAGCAAATATATGTATAAATACATAAAAGTATGTACATACGAAATAGAAAAATAATATATTTATAAACAAGTTTGTGATGGTAGAATACAAAATTATGTGTGTCTGTGCCAACTGTCTGTCAGGCAGTGAGCTAGCTACCATAAACTGAAATACTGATTTTTATAATTCTCATCTTACAGTGAGGCATAAAGAAGTCAAGTGAAGAGCTAAGATTCAGTTTCCAGTCAGATGCTAAACCATGCATTTCAGTTGTGCTCTTTCCAAGAGTCATGTTAACACATTCCCTTTGTTTTGTCCTCTTAACTCCACTGGGCCCAGTAGCCAATACAGGTCATTATTTATGTGACTTATAATTATGCCAAATAGCGAGAAGAGGAGAGAACAAAATCAAAATAAAATATTTCTTTTTGGTAAGGTTAGGGGAGGTGTTGAGGAAAAAAGAAAAAAAAAATAGACTAGATGTGTTTGAAGGAAAGTGTGTTTCTGGCCAGGAATTGGTGATTAGGATCAAGCCATTTGAAATTCTTCACGGAGTTTGGACAAACACACATGCATCATCTAACACTAACACCATCGATATGACTTTTATTTCTGTTTCCAGCTGAGAGAGTCATTACTGTGATCTGTGGGACATTCTATACATGAGCTGATACTTCTCTTCCTTCTCCTTGGTCTCTAAGGTAAGATAAGTTCACACAGAACTTTAAGAAATCTAAACAGTGGCATTTGTGTCAAATAACTTTTACCTTCATAGCTTCTGACTCTGGCTGCTTTCAACATATCAGGATTCTGTTCTGCTCTGTCTTTCTAGTTTGTGTTGAATGGTGTTTGTGCTCTGCTCTTAAGACAAAATACATGCCTGAAGCCTGTCTTACTTCCTTTATTACTGTTAAGTTATATGTCGTCCATGCATTAGAACTTTTCTCCTTTTTTTTTGGTTTTCCGCTTTATTAAATATGTTATGACTTCCCATTATAGCAAGCCATAACCTGATTGGTAGAAACTGTGGTTGTCTGGTGCCAAGAATAACCAAATATGGCTCCGAATATCAATCTGGTATAATCCCAGGGCAAGCCACACTGGAAACTGAATACGCTCGAAGTCATTGCTCTTTTAGTCCCAGGGAACAGGAGAGGGTTATGGGGAGTGGCGGTGGGTGGACTGACTCCCCGCAGGGTCTCATAAGTAAGAATTTGCCTATAGAGGTAATATTTAGGGGGCAGTCTCGGTCATTCAGCATTAGTGTTTCACAGCTTCTAGGCCACTTGCTAAGTGTTGTATTTCTGCTGCAAACTGGAGTAGAACATATTAAAGAATAATTTACACAGTTGAGAAATCCATGATATCTCCCAAGGATGGGGTATACTTCAGAGTTCAGATTACTTTTTAAAGAATTCCATTTTACTTACAGTTGGAGACTTCATTGCCATTTTGGGATAAAAGACTCAATTTTAAGTCACTAGAGGTTTGTATACTGGAGTTATTATCTACTTTCCAAAACAGCAAGTTTTTATTTTGCTACGGTTTAATTTTAATCTCTTTGACATTAAAACTTTGGCATATATGTCATCTTAAATTTTCTTTCTTTCTTTTTTTTTTTTTTGCTTGTTTGTTTTGCTTTTTGTCAAAGGTAGAACATTCTGGGCTTTTTATTTTTTATATATTTTTAAATATTTATTTTTGAGAGAGAGTGTGGGAGCACATGTGTACGAGTCAGGGAGGGGTGAGAGGGGGCTAGGGAGAGGATCTGAAGCAGACTCTGTGCTGACAGCAGAGAGCCCAATGCGGGGCTTGAACCCACCTGACGTGAGCTGAAGTCAGACACCCAGGTGCCTCTAGATCATTCTAGACTCTTTAAAGATTAGCAAATTATGCTACCTTAAAACATAAAGGAGAAGCCTTTGGCTATTCTATTTAGTGCTTTGATTTTGTGAACTTTCTCTCAGTTTCTTTGCACAAAGTTACCCAATCCTCCAGGCAAAGTTTTCCAATTAGTAGTAGTAGTAGTAGTACCTGTAGTTCCTAGAAGTCCAAGATATCCACAGTAGTTCAGACATATTTAGATGTTGGTCAAAAGCAAATAGTTATACTCTATATAAGTCATTATTATTCCCTAAAGCCACTAACATGAAAATTATCATATGCAAACAAAAAGAGTAAAAGCAGAAACAAAAAGATGGGGCAGGTATCAAGGCTTACCATGTGTTGGAAACTCTTTGGAGAACTCTGGATACGAGGATGAATAAAATATAATTCCTAAGCTTGAAAAATTCACAGCCTGGTGGAGAGGCAAAGATAAACAAAGAACTAAAATTCAATGCAATGTGCTCTACACATGAGACATATGCAAAACTCTATTAGCATACAGGTGAAGGAGAAACTGATTTTTTCTGAGGATGTTCAGGACAGGTGCGGAAAAAAAATTGAGCTGGACATTGGAGGATGAGTTTATTTTCCAGGTAGACAGGTGAAGCAGGTCATTCCTGAGAGTGGGAAAAAGTCCCCTGGACATGTATATGGCACCCATATACCAAAGGACTTACATAGGATGCAGAGGAGTTTAAATTTTGAATGACCAGATCAGATATCCTAGGACAGTGAAGAGACACCTGACTGGAGAATCAGGCTACATGGGTGCAAGTCTTGATTCTGCCATTAGCAGGACAGTATCACTTGAGGAAAGTGCTTTACCTTTCTTGCCTCCAAAATGAGGTGATTTTTGCGGCACAAAAATTCTAATTCATAGGTTAAGGCTAATGTTTCATCCAGAGAGACACTGAGTTAGAAAATGAGTTTTGTTTGCCTCCAAAACCAGAAATGTATTTAATTCCTATTCTAGTAGTAGTGCTTCGGCTTATAAATAGGACTGAATTTATATGGTGTAATCAAGCAGGGAACTTGATATATAGGCTGACAATCTATAAATACCCTGAGCAAAATATTATAAATGAAGAATGGGAGATTGCATCTTCCAAAATTGGTAAGAGTGGAAATAATGGCCTGAGACAAAGGATAGGACTATTTTTTTAGACTAGACTTAAAAGTATTTCTAATCTTTGAGAGCATCTGGGCTGTGTTGCAGACTCCCTGGAGGGTGTGGGAAGGGCTTCCCTGAGACGCTCAAGGGCAGGCAAGCGAGCCAGTGAAATGTGGAAGAAGAAGGAGGAGTCGAAGTAATAATAAGCAGGCCATGGCAGTAATTTGCAACCTGGAGTGGGGGAACAATGGGCCTCGAGAAGCTCAGAGCTGACGCTGTCTTGCTGGCTTCCAGCCACCCACTGGCACTCTGCACTGGACTAACACTCCCAGGGGCATGGGCCTCAGGGCTCCTCACTGTTTCTTAGGAAAGTGCCATTTACTTAGCATCCACTGTATATTTGCCACCATTGTACTCCCCCGATACATTCAGGAAAGCTTTGAGAAAGAGGAGGGGAACTAACCCATGTTGACAAGTATTGGACACTTACTACTTACCGCAGGCTGTGGCCTGTGCTGTAACAAACAAGATCTCATTTAAATCTCAGCAGCCTTCTGAAGTGTTATGTAATTATTATATCCCTCCTCTTTATGTAAAACGAGGAACCTAAAGCACAGAAAGGATAAATAAAGCTGCCCAAGGGGGGCGGTCAACATTTGAAACTAGAACTCTCCACTCGAAAGGCCGCTCCTTGCTGCAACATCCCAGCATGGTATTGCCAACCAGTTCCCTGCAAGTTTGGTTTCTCACTGGGTCATTGCTTGTGATCTGCAGGAAGATTTTCCTTAATAAAAATGCTCCATCTGAATCTGTTCCTGCAGGTGGTAGAGACACAGCCTGTAGTGGCTGACACATGACCAGTGGAAGGCTGTCCATTATTCTTTCTTTCTTCAGTTAAGGCTCTGAATTGGATCCAGCTGTTCTTTGTTGCAAAGGCCAAAAGACCTCAATATCCTGCTCTTTGTTTTCCAGGAAGTTATTGGCTATTGTTAGCCATGAAGGCCAGGTTGGAACCCCTTAAAGAACTAAAATGTTGGTAGACAGGTACTAGGGAGCAAGGTCTTAGAATAGCAGAGATGATGGTATTTCAAGACCAAGCCTCAGTTTCTGGTCTGGCAAAAGCCATGTGTTGACCCCACGGGAAAAAATCTGTAAATAGACCCGAGGAAAGAAGCCAGCTGGATTCTTCTCACCCTTCACTTAGAACAAATAATAATGTAGTAATTTTAATACTTCTTATGATGTAGCCAGTCATTGTTGCATGCTAAATACTGTGCTAAAAGCTGTTTGTAAGCACCATCATCATTTTTAGCTCTAACATTTACTGAGCACTTATTAGGCACCATGCTCTTGTGCTAAGTATTTAAAGCTTTGCCGTTCTGTAAGGCAAACACTGATATAGTCCTCATTTTTGAGGCATAGATACTGAACCTTAGGTTTACTTTTCCAATGCGCCATAATTAGCTAATGACAGAAATAGGGAACTAGAGTATGTATGTTTACTGAGATTCTCAAAGGACTAGAAATCGGTTACAATAAGATTAAAAAGAAAGCGACAGGGAAAGAGCAGAATTACTGCAAGGACTGAGAAATCTGTCACCTTCTTATACCACACCAGCTTTACCCCACTGCCTCTTGTAGCAACTGTTTTCTCTTTTTCTCTTCTGTCTTTACAGCCAGAGGGGGCTGACCATTTGGATTGGCACAATCGTAAGCATGTCTAGAAATGAATTCCCAAATTTCCTACTAAATAGCAACTCCAGTGTGATGACCAAACACAAGCTTGGTCAGGCCGTACCTTTATGGATCAGCTTGGTCAGAATAAGAAACTCACTCACAACTAAACTTGGAACTCAAAAGAGATTTTCATCCTCCAAATGTCAGATGTGATAGAGGGCTGTTGGTGAGTCACTCCCTTTTTCAAGAATAGAGGCATAATTCCCAGTGGAATAATGAGCTTCAGCCCACTGGCGCCCAAGGAGCTAACACAGTGGGCAGATGTCCGAACTCTACTGGCCATGTCCCAGATGCAAACAATAGAACACTGGCCAACTTCTACTAAAGAGAATTTCTGAAGCCATGGTATTGCCTTGGCCCGCCAAAAATGCATTACAAGACCACGGTTGCCCACAATAGTCTCACTTCATAAAGAAGGAAAGGCTTGGGGAGGGGAAGTAACGTGAGCTTATATTCTCTGATGGAGTTTGAGGAAAAGTGCTCAGAAATTTTGCCTCTTTGCCCTTTTAGATGATGGATTGCTTCAGTTTTATGAAATGCTGGGGCTAAATCCCTTCAAGGTTGGGTCTACATGAATATTAATTGGTCCTGAGTAAGAAGAGTGAGGCCTTGCTCATTGCCAGTTTGGGGCAGTCCTCATCAGTGGTCTTTTCCAGACTCTTTCTTTTAAAGGAGATCTTTTCGGTGGGGGAAGGAAACTCAGAGAGTTCCATTTGGGAAGGAGATTTTTTTAAAGCTTTCCATAGTTGTCAGTAATTCTGTTCCTTGAAAACTGCATCATGTTAAAGGACTATAATGACATTGGGTTGTCTAAGCAGATCGTATTTCATATTCTCTAAAATGGATGCAGATTACAAAATTCAGGGTAAGCACTTTTTTACAGTTCCCAGAATTTTGTCTATTTGCATGTTTACATTATGTAATACTTTCACATATATCATCTTCCTTCAAGGTAAATACAGCAGATATTGTTTTTCCCCCTTTACAAGCAAGATCAGCAATTAAATAACTTGTGAATGGGAGATCAGGATGATTGAGTGGCTGAACTGGGACTTTAATCTGGGTCCCCTGATTCCCAGCCCTCTCTGTTTTCTATACAGGTCCTGTCCAGTCCATAGGGGCCACTCCTTGCTTTCTACCATTCATTCATTCCATTAATCGGTTCAGCTCTCACTATGACAGCTTCTCCATAAACAGGAAGAGAGTGGGGCCCAGACAAAATGATATTTGTATAATTCCCCTGGAGCCAAGGAACAACTTTTGCTTTCTTGGATGTATTAATTTTGGGCACAAACCATTTGTCCTGGAGGAGTGATTTACCTTTAACTTTAGTGGGGCAGGGGGCGGGGAGAAGAAATTGTCTCCTAAGGCTTGTACAGAGGTGAGTTTTCTTCAATGATAGAACCCAGTCAATCACATGAAGACAGTAAAAAATAAGAAATGCAGATGCATTTGCCTGTGTAGGATCAAAAACATAAAAACATTAAAAATCACAGTCACTTAAGGGAGTTTTTCTCAGAGCCACTGAATATCTATACACAGTTCCCTTGGGACATAATTCTGAAAGCTTGCTAAATTAGAGGAAAATAAAACAACTCCCCCTCAACTTCCAGAAGATTCCAGCCAAGGCTGAGCTCTAAACCTCTTAGATTTGGATTTGGTTCTAAACTTGGCAAAGAAACACTAGCCCATCCCTACTGGAAAGCTCTCAAGAGAGTCAGTTCCAGCTTTCCAAAAACTTGCAGCCCAAATATGTTTGGCTTCACATCTGAACCTTTGTAATATTTGACATCTATTAGAAATTACCAAGTCAACTTTAGAAACCTAAAATCAAGCTGAACTCCAATGGGTATATGCAGTCAAACTGATAAGATTGCCATATAACTTAAGCAAACATTGAACTTGATTTGAAAACCCATGTGAAGGCTCAGTCACATTTTTGGCAAGGACTCCAAGATCTTTGGAGATATTAATGAGGAGGAAGAGGAGGGAGATCTCATTTTTCTCTTCTAATCCATCGTTTCCACCTCTTGTAGCTACTGTATTTCATGACCTCAGAGGACAGAACTCCTGAAACTAGCATAACAATGGCCCCTATGAAATCAGAGTTCTTTAAAAACAAGGTGATAATTTTTCCTAATCTGAGTTAACCCAGTGGAGCTAGTAACAGAATAAGAAAGTTACTGCTTTGACTTCACCAAGAGATTGGCAGCCTTCAAGCTGGGGAAACCTGGATAAGTTTGCTCACAACGACGAAAAAGCACTTACAGATCAGATAAGATATGAATCCAATTTGGAGCTCTCAGGAGAACGGAGAGGAAGTGGCCAGTTAGAGGAGTTCTGATCTGGCCTAAAAGCTGAGAAGACCCTCAAAGTGTCCAATAGACTTTTTGGTTTGTTTGGTTGCTCGTAACCTCTCTAGAGGATGCTATAACGTAGAAGAAGTGGTCCATGTATTTTGTCTCTTGTAAGCTTCCAAGGGGGTTGGCAACAAATACAAATTTGTTTGTGAATGTCTAAGGCTCGTGGACATGTTGTCTAAGAAGTAACATCTGCTATATCCATTTGAGGCAGCAGGAGGTTGCAGGAAAATCTGTGGGCCTGGCCCAAACATTCTGCCACTTAAACAGCAGTGTGACCTTGAGATAAATCACTTACTTCTCTGGGCTTCTGTTTCTTCAACAGTAAATAGTTATTATAATATCTTTTTCAGAGTGTCATTGTGAAAACTGAATTTAGGATTGTATATGCAATCACTCAGCATTGTATCTGCCATAGAATATAGTGTAGAAAAATTAAAGTTGTTTATAAGGAAATGCAAAATCCATCTGTCCTCATTCATGTCTTCCACCTTCTTATATTATCTGTAGGATAGGAAAACCTGAGCTGCTTTCTGGAATGTTATTTCATAATATTGTGATAAGTACTGGACTCCTAGCATATCTTTACCTTCCACCTCAAAATCATAAAGACGAGAAGGAGATAAGGCAAAATATATATTAGTTATCATTCCCTCCTTTCTCTTCTCTGTTTCATTAGCCACCCTGACTGCTTTCCTTAGATTTCTTGTGATTATTTTTTTCCTCATTGTATTTTTCTTATTATTTTTTAAAAGTTTATTTATTTATTTTGAGAGAGAGAAAGAGAATCCCAAATGAGCTCCACTGTGTCAGTGTAGAGAACCTGGAGATCATGACCTGAGTTGAAATCAAGGCTCAGATGCTTAACCAACTAAGCCACCAGGTGTCCCATTTTTTCTTCATTTTAAGACACAATAACCAGTATATTTTATCGGGTGAAATCCTTTTCAATAAGCTGATCCTCTGGTCATCAATAACTGTCCCTCCCTCTCACTTCTCTTCCCACCCTGTCTACCTTCCTCCATCTTTTTCTTCCTTAGTCCCATTCATTTATATATTCAACAGTATGTTTGAGTGCTAATTATGTACCAGTCATTTGTTGAGACTTTATAT
Organism: Panthera uncia; assembly: GCF_023721935.1. Lineage (NCBI taxonomy): Eukaryota > Metazoa > Chordata > Mammalia > Carnivora > Felidae > Panthera > Panthera uncia. Next base: position 22,894,249 of record NC_064814.1, on the reverse strand, counting down.
GTAGGAACAGTAAACTCTATGCTGTCTCTACTCTCACAGGGCTGACATTCTGGTGGCATTGGCGGGGAGGGACAGGAAGTAATGACATATAGAACCAAATAAACCTATAGTGGCAATAAGAGCTATGGTGAAGCATGACACTGGATAATAGAATAGAGGCTGATGGTGGGGGGGGGGGTCTGACTAGGGAAGATATTTCTGATAAAGGAACATTTGAGCAGGGGCCTGGGATTAGGTGAGGGAGAAAGACATATGATCTTCTAGGGGAAGAGCATTACGCAAAGGGAATAGCCAGCCAAAGGCATACTGGAGGCACAGTGAGGAAGCCAAGGACTTTGGGGTTTACTCTAAATTGGATGTGAAGCCAGCAGGATTTTGGGCAGATGAGGGACATGATAAAATGTAACTTTTAGAATGCTCTTCTGGGAGCCCCTTTGGGAAATGGTAGTAAACTCTGAGTCTGAAAAGAACAATCATGAGGAAGGTTAGCATTCAGAAAATAAAGCATATTCTCATAATGGAAACTCCTGTTTTTTTGTTGAATAGTAGTGTTTCGTTTCAAAACACAAACAGTGAAGTGCTACTATTTCTTATTTTTAAAAATATATTTTTTTAACATTTTATTTATTTTTGAGACAGGGAGAGACAGAGCCTGAACAGGAGAGGGTCAGAGAGAGGGAGACACAGAATCGGAAACAGGCTCCAGGCTCTGAGCGGTCAGCACAGAGCCCGACGCGGGGCTCGAACTCACGGACCGCGAGATCATGACCTGAGCCGAAGTCGGCCGCTTAACCGACTGAGCCACCCAGGTGCCCCGAAGTGCTACTATTTCTATCTAGAGCTGCACCTTCTAGCTTTTCCCTTATTCTTTCTTTTGCCTTCCCTTCTCTGTTCTCATTCCTTTGCGTGGAAAGAAAGAACAACAATTTGAGAAGGGGGTTATTCTCCTTGAGTAGGAAGTAGGTAGAATCTAGAACAGTCTTACCTCTGATCAATTTATAGATGACCATCCTCATACTCAGTGCTAGTATTTGCTGAAGACTTAGTATGTGCTGCCAAGCATATTGCTAAGTGCACAGCAGGCAGTACATTGATTCCTTAAAGCAAAACCACTCTATTTGACCATTGAAGAGGTTGAGTAATTTTCTCAACGTCATATACTAAGGAATTTCTGAAGGCAGGACTCCAGTCCATTTGATTCAAAGTTTGTATTCTCTACAGATACACAATATTGCTTTCTAGTCACTCACTCACTAACGCAGTTATTAAATGGGAAATTATTAACTGTACCCAGTATTGTGTTAGGGTAGGATGTGGCATGGATGTATAATTGTATAAATCAAATCTAATGTAAATGGTTTTCAAAATGTCGAGCTTAATCTTATGTCCACCAGAAATTTGAACTAGGAAATGAAGACTTTACTTACAGTGGTAAATTGTGCCCCTTTTTATAATCATTTGAGAGTTGGAATGCAATTTAAAAAGAGGGTCTGTCCTCCCAAAATATCTTAGGTCCCATTTTTCTCTGAATGGAGACAGCTCTACATTCAATTATTTTATGCTAAGCACCTGTGTTTTACTTACTGTCAGAATATGTTTATGAATGACCTTCCCATTGCTTTAATCAAAGGGACTAGTTTTTAGAAGGAATAAGAAAGATTTCAATGGTTAAAGCCAGCAAACAGCTCTACATTGTTAATGTTGGAGAGGTAAGTCTCCTATTTTCAGTCAAAACTGAAAGATTGGTAGGTTCTGCTGGATGAAACCATAAGACTAATTTTCTTAGTGATGAGTGTATGTATGATGTATACTTCTGGGATCTCCTTGCAATTTATCTTTTTTTGTTATTTTTTTTAATCATTTCATTAGCACTGGGAGGCATTTGATCATTTTTTTTTCCCCATGAAAGAGGAGAAAAGGAGCCTGAGAGAGTTCACTGAATCACCTAAGATCCTGCAGTTATTTGACTAGAACCTGACTGTACTAGCCAGGGTTCTCCAGAGAAACACGAAGCAGTATGTGTATATGCTAGAATTGATTGGAATTAGCTCATGAGATTATAGGGGCTTCTGAGTCCCGAGATAGGTATCCAGTGAACTGGATCTGAACTGGAGGTCCAGAAGAGCCAGCCATGCTCCATTCTGAACGCTCGCAGGCTAGAAATCCCAGATGAACCAATATGTCAGCTGAGTCTAAAGGCAGGAGTGAAATGATATCTTAGCTAAAGTAGTCAGGCAGGAGAAGTTCCCCCTTCCTCATGGAGGGGCTAGCTTTCTTTTATTTGGGCCTTCCTCTGACTAGATGAGGCCCAAGAGTGGAATATTCTGCATTGCGCAGTCTATCAATTTCAGTGTTGCTCTCAGTCAGGAACAACCTCACAGACACACCCAGAATAATGTTTGCCCAAATGTCTGGGTGCCCCGTGGCCCACTCAAGTTGACATATAAAGTTGGCCATCACATTGAGTTTCTAGCTGTGTCTTGTACCATACATTTATATTTGACTGTGCTTCCCCCTTTTTTTCTTTCAATTTTTATTTTGAGAGAGAGAAAGAGAAAGTGAGAGTATGTACATGTGTGAGAGCAGGGTAGGGGCAGAGAGAGAGGGAGAGAGAATCCCAAGCCAAGCAGGCTCCATGCCATCAGCACAGAGCCTGACTTGGGGCTCCAACCCATAAACTGCGAGATCATGACTTGAACCGAAATCAGGAAGTGGATGCTTAACTGACTGAGCCACCCAGGCGCCCCTGACTGTGCTTCCTTTTAATGTTCACACACACTCTCTTTCTCACACACACAATATGCAGTATCATAGTAGCAGCAAACCAGAAACAAATGTACGAGAGAAGAAATTTTTTTCTGGAAGAATATTCTTCTAAATGAGAAAGGAGCTTGCTAGTAGGGCTGAACCTAAGCATAAGACTTTATCAAGATTATTTGTCAAAGGGTTAACATTCATCTGAATTCATCTGATCTCACATAAGTTACACACACAGGCATATTAAAAAATTGGAAATGAAAACCACGACAGAGATTGCTTGTACATTTTAATGTGTGCCGAACGTGAATCAATACCTTTGTGAGTTCCTGATTCATTGCATACCACGAAGTGACCCAGGAGCCTTTCAGCACTCCCAGTGCCATCCAGCTTGCTTGCCTTGGCCTGGCTGAGAAAACCGCAGCTCACTGCCTTGCTCAGTGCACTCAGCAAGAAGACGGCGAGAGCACACACTCCAGGCAGCACTGACTCCATTTGGAAAGCCTCGGGATAACGAAGGGGTAATGTGTCTTGACTTCCGACACTGTTAAATACTCTGCTACTACTTTTCCTTCCATTTCTCACCTTCCTGAAGTAGGGGTGAAGTGAGGGGGAAAAGGAAAATTTGGCAGAAACTCCACTTTGGAGAAAGAAAATCTTATTTGAACAAAGGTCCTACATTGAGAAGCCCCCATTGCTTTGAAAACCGGTTAACTCTTGATTAACTTGCCCTCAAAAACTTGCAAATGTTGGGTTGGAGGAGGGACTAGGGGAAACTGAAATGAAATAAACATCAGTACACACATAGGAAGGGGGGAGCAGCAAAGAGTCCAGTCCTCATGACTGGGAGTAGTGTTTCTGAACAGCTCCTTATAATAGCATACTGAGCCTGAGTCCAGTGAGGCATCTCTGCTGTTCTCTACTGAGGTTCGTTCAGTCCTAAAATGCTTTGGGTTTGCACTAGACTTGGGAAGCCTTTATCTTCTCTTGTTCTCCTCCTGATTAAGAACATGGGGACACAGAGATACTTGAAGCCTAGTTGAAAATAGAAGTCTTGATTTCTGGTTGTAAGAAGAGACTTTGTTTGTTTGTTTTAAAGAAGAATACCTTGATTTGACTGTAAGGAGGGGAAATTACATTAGAGAATGGGAGGTAACTCTGAACTGGACTCCTGTTTGGAAATTGGGTCTCTTCACAGATAACTGCCTGGGGCTGAGAGCGTGCCTTTCCTAATAATATGCTGATAAGTACCAGCTGAAGTGAATTGAATCTTTATTGGCCCAGTGAGACTGGGAAACCTATTACAAAACAAGCTGAATAGTTTTGGGGATCTTTCCAGGCAGCAGAAAAATCCCAAGAGCCATGAGTACCCAACCTGTAATAAATACATTGTTCTGTCCAATTGCAAAGCCTTCTCTTCTAATACTATTCCCTACATAGATTTTTCTTACTAGGAAATTCATTATATGGCACAAGATTTACTTATAAGACATTGCCACAAAAACTTTGCCCATAGGAAGAGTCTCTTATCCTCTTCCTTTTGGGGAAACTGAGGATTTTTTAAGTACTGGGATGATACTTTTCTATAAAGGTCAAACTGTGAGTTCTTCTGGATCCCCTGAAGGAACAGTAGTTTACCAGAATAAACTTGTATAAGTGTGTGTGCATGTGTGTGTTACATAGGAAAATCTACTTGGGATTAAAGTTACTAAGAAAGCAAACAGAAGCAGTTCTAGTTAGGGTTTGCAGGAGAAGAGAAGAACCAACTTTTGTAGTTTGAGTTATTTAAAAAGAAGTCAATTCAGAAAACCATCTGTACAAACTTACTTGAGCAATGAGAAGGCAGACAGGCAGCAAGCACATGGTGTGTGTGTGGTGGGGTTACTTTTATTCTCCATTCCTGGGAGGAAGGCTGGGGCACTGACAGTACTCTGTATACATGTCTGTTGGGTGTGTTGAGAAAAACAAGACTTTAGCCACATTGAAAAAGAAAACCCCAGTGCATTTTTCCAAGACCTGGTATTCTCAGTTTTAGAATACCTGGGACTAGAGTAAAGCTGTGTGTCTTCCCTGGTTTTTAGCCCCTGATACATCTGTGATTCATTCCTTTAATGCAAAGTGGGGGTCTAGATGGCACATCTTTTTATTGTTTATTGCTGGTGTATTGGTCTCTAACCCTGCCAGCAATATTATTTTAAATTTGTGCTTGGTCTCCTTCCAATGGAGTTAGTTGCTTCTTCTAAATGGCATAATAATGATGATGATGGTGGTAATACCATCATAAACAGCAGTAACATCTGCCATTTGATTTTTAAAATCATTTATTTATTTTGAGAGAGAAAGCACGAATGCATGAGCTGGGGAGGGACAGAGAGAGGGGGACAGTGAATCCCAAGCAGGTTCACGCTGTCAGCGCCGAGCCCAATGTGGGGCTCGATCTCACAAACCGTGAGAGCACGATCTGAATTGCAATCAAGTGTTGATGCTTAACTGATTGAGCCACCAGGCACCTTTGCCATTTATTGAGCATTAATTAGGTGCTAGGCGTAGCATGAGGGAATTTAGAATATGCTAGCCAGTAACTCAGGCTCTGTCTTTAGACTGTTGGATTCACACCCTCACTCCACAGTTTACTACTTATGGACCCATGGGCACTTTAGCTAGACCTTAGTGTCTTTGTCTGTAAAACGGGTTTTCCAGTGTTAATGAGGATGGAATGAACTGATGCAGGGAAACAGCTTTACACTGTGCCTTGTACATGGTGAGCACTGTATACATGTTAGCTATTATTACTGTTTTTCATTATTTTTAGTGTTTTATTTAACCCTCATGTCAACACTGAAGAACAGGTATCATTATGTCAGTTTTATAAATTATGAAGCAGAGACCTAGAGATACTGAGAATTTATCCAAGTTTATGCATCTTGTGAATAATGGAATTGGAATTTAAATTTGGATCCATTACTTTTTGCCACTAGGCTAGACTACCCTATAGCCTGTTCTCCTGTGATCTGACTTTAGAAGGCAGCACACATCTCTTGGAAAATCAGCACTATGGCAAGAAGAATGTTACTTAATTACTCATATTAATTAGTTACTAAAAACCCAAGTGCTTTTCATAGATTGTTTATAATTATTTCACAAAAGTTCTATGAAGTTGATATTGTTATCTCATTTGGGACTACGTGAAGAAATAAAACTCTGAATATTATGAAATACTCTATAAATTGTTGGTTCCTTGAGAATGCTCCTGCCTCAGGGTCTTTGCACTTACTTCCTGCCTAGAATGTTTTCTGTCCAGATACATGGCTCATGCCCTCAACTCCTTAAAATTAATGAAGTCTTGACTGTCCTATTTAAATTATGAGCACCATCCCTATCCTTGAAAGTTCCTAAGCCCCTTAGGTGATTTACTGTATTTTTTATACCACTTATTCCCAAATGACATTCTGTATAATGTAGTTATTTGTGCATGGATGGCCTGTCTCTCCCCACTAGAAAGTTAGCTCCACAAATAAGAACTTTTGTCTCTTTTGTTTACTGCTGTAATCACATTTCACAGCAGAGAGCCAGGTGAATAGAAGGCATATGAAATCTATTTAATTAATGAATAAATGTGCGTTGCCTCACATTTTATAGTAGCTGTATATTCTAAGACCCGAGTTTTCTACCTGCTATGCCAGCAGTTTTCAATCATATGACCTTTGGGATTTTAAATTATTTGCTATTGGAGTCTTCATGCAGTCTACTTTGTAATCATCCGCACAGTGAATTTTTTTCCTCACAAAAGGGTGTCATTGGGGGGAAGGGGGACGCACATGATAAGGAAAGTGACATTTGAAGCAGACCATTAAATATCTGTAATCCACACAAATCTGTGTGCCTCCTGTTCTGTTTCCACACAGTGCCCCATTCAAATAAACACCAGTCCAAAACTGACGTTCATTGGAAAGACATTTTTGACTTTACTGATATCTATAAAAAATAGGTATATTTTTATTCCACTTACTGCACACACCAGGATTTTCTAAAATGTTCCATTCTTACCTCACAGATACTCTCTGCCCACCAATTCCTTCTCACATTTCCAAAAAAAAAAAAAAATCTCCCTAAAGCTCTTTTTCCCTTCTGCCTTCCTGTGACCTTCCAGATGGAGTCTGTTCTTTTTGAGTAGTGATTCTTTTCTCTTCCCACTGTGAATTAAGTGGCAGGTCTGGGCTCCTCTAAATGATCTCCTTATCCATTACCCTGATTCTCTACAACAAAGGGTTAAGACATCTGGGAGACCCAGAATTTATAAGAGTGTTCAAAGGAGTAACAGTGATAGTTATTTGAATTCACTTATTTTTTCTTCCTGTACATGGAAGCCAATTAGGTTTTCCCGAGCATGTCCTCTCCCTTTATTTAAGAGAATGCAATAATTTGTTAGCTCTCACCCTGCCTTGTGCCCATCAGCTTGGTGATAACCCTTGTAATGACTGAAGTGTGCTGTGGACATACGCTCCCAACAGACAGGAGGGCAGGTGGGAAGAAGATTTGAAAGTAGGAAGATGGAGGAAGATTATGTATTTGTTTTCTAACATTCTCCCATCCTAGAAAGTTTATATGAGCTCAGACTAACCCAAACATTTTAACCTGTCAGTCATACCGTGTTTATTGACCTAAGATGGACAGATAGCAAGATAATTATTATAGGGGAAAGTTCTGCTCCCATCTCTGTTATCTTGGCATTAATTTCAGAGTTTTGTTTTCCAACGTGGCTGAATAACACTGAAAAAAGTGCATGTACTCTTCTCATTGTAGCTCTTTAAAAGGAATGTATGTGTTTAATGTTCTTTAATTTATTTATGGCAGGGCATCATGAGTCCTTCTGTTTATCTCCTTAAACAGCCTCTTTCCCTGTCCCCTCTCACTGTTTGGCTTTTATGTCTATGTTTTCTATTTAGCAGTTCCTGTCTCTGAACTTGTCTTTGTGTGGCTATTACTTTTTTGAATAAAAGGAGGGGACAGCAGTTAGTGGAGAAAGTCAAAGGCACAACCTCCGAATATGTCTTGATTCCTGGGCTCTGCGATGGCCCAAAGTCCCCGTCTTGTGAAGTTCCCTGATTATAGCTGTCAGGCCACGGACACCATGTTGATGTTCCTGAGGAGGATTCCAGAAGCTGCTCTTCTGGTTTACCCAAAGGAGGAGTATGGCCGCCCATTTCTCTCTTTACAGGCAGAGGTGTGGGGGCCTCCTGCATCCTATTCCTGGAAATGTCCTCTCTGTATCAGTCTTGTTCAGTCTAATGGTTGGGGCACTTGTGTCCTTATCCTCCGAGACTGGGTTTTAAACTAGAAAGCCAAAAGAGAGTTACTTCAGGGAAGAAGGGAAAGGCATCTTGAGGGAGGATGCTCTTTTTGAGGTGGTGTGGTGCTCTGCCTTGTCTGTTCTTAAGCTGAACTGTGACCGAGGCATCATACGTGGAGGGGTTGCCAATCCTCAGTGAAGGATGTGAGTGAAGGGTTACAAGCAGTCGGCTTGCAAATTAGAACTGATGGGTCCTAATTCCAGATCTGCTTCCCTGTGACCATGTGATCTCTAATGAATCACGTTTCTGCACATCGATGCATTTGGATACAAGAGCCAATTATGTGATTTATGCCTCACTCTACGAGATGTGAATTTTAGACCTTTTTCCTTATTCCACTACAGAGGGGATCCTTTGCTGGGGCAATAGTGTGCATTCGTGGGCAGAAAGTTGAATGTAATAATGGTTTTGGGTTTAATCTAACAGATTTTCTCTTAATGAAGTCTTAAGAATGTGACCTAAATCAGTAGTGTCCTGTATGGGGCTCTCCAGGGAACCACTTCAGCCTGGAAGTTCAGAGAAGGCATCTGGACTCAGTCTTGAATCTTTCACTATCAACCATGTGCTGAAGAGTCAGCACTGTAGTCTTTGTATCTATTTTCTCAGCCACGTATCTCATATAAACGTTTTGGAGATTCAGTTAGTAATACAAAGAATTTACAACAGAGCCAGGTTTATAATGAGCACTCAATATTGTTTTCTGATTTCTGAATAAAGACTAACAGAAGGCCAAAATAAGGAGCAAGGGAGGAATGGGCATACATTTTTGATTCATCTGATATATAATGAGTACTTTTGGTGTGTCACATGACTTCTGTGTACTGTCAGAGATGCAGAAAAGAGTCCGGCATGGCTTCCAGCTTTAAGGAGCCATGAAGGAAGAGAGAGAAACAGGTCAAGAGCTATAGTAACAAACTGATAAAGGTGATGGCAGAGATATGCCTATTGTGCCAGAGCGTAAGCGGTATATGATTAGACACATCACCCACTAAACCCAAACTCAACACCAACCGGAGGCACAGTGCACAGGTAGGATATTTTATTTTTTTATTTTTTTTAAAGAACCGTTAAAAAAAAAAAATGTTTATAGAGAGGGAGAGAGAGAATCCCAAGCAGGCTCTGTGCTGTCAGCAGAGTGCCTGACGTGGGGCTCAATCCCATGAACTGTGAGATCATGACCTGAGCTGAAATCAAGAATTGGATGCTTAACTGACTGAGCCACCCAGGTGTCCCAGATAGGACATTTTAAATGTCTGATCAGTTATATGTAATGTTGGTATTATCAGGAATTTTCTGTGGGGCTTGGGGAAAACATGTAATGTAGCAACCTCATATGAACTATTAAGATCACAACATGTATTCACTTTTAGTTATTCCTCTAAGGCCGGGGTTCTTAATAAAGAGTGCACACTGAGACAACCTATTGTAGTCTTCAAAAAATAACAACAGTAACAAGACAGGCTTTATTGTCATCCCTGTTGATTCTCATTGATTAGGTCTTAGGGGGTCAGGCCCAGACATCTATACTTTTGAAAAAGCTCCGCTGGTTAATTGTGTGTTCCCTGGGTGAGGATCAGTCGTTTAAGGGGAAAGCTTTCAGAAATATGAGAACTTTTGCTGGACATGTGACTTTTGTTCACTGTGACTGGTATCTATATCTGCTTTGAAAAGAGACCTAGACAGACCATGTTTTATTGTACTCTACCTTGTATTCTTGGCAGAGCTAAATGATCCAGAGTTGAGAGCACCTGTGGCCAATATAATCTCAGTTTATAAATTTCCTAATTCATGATGTAATGGGTTTGTAATGTGTCAGCTTGGCTAGGTTGAACTACACTTCCCAGAATTCCCTTTCTTTTAGGGTAGCCAGGTTAAGCAAATAAGAATACAAGGCACTCACTTATATTTGAATTTTATATAAACAACGAATATATATATGTATATATTTAATATGTACATATATACATATATATGTTCAATATGAACATGTCACACACATGCAATATTTGAGATATTCTTCTACCAGAAGAGTCTGTTGTTTATCTGAGGTTTGAATTTAACTGTGTATCTATTTTTACCTGGCAACCCTGCTTTCTTGTATGTCTCCAGTTGGGGTGGACCACAAGGGAGATTCTTAGAACATTTGGAGGGTGGAAAGGAAGCAGCAGCATTTTGTAGTTCACATATGTTGTTGCTGACTTGCTGACTTACTGGTGTGAAGCAACAGAGAGACCTGAAACTACTGGACCTTCTCCTGGACCCTCCTTCAGCTTCTCCAACTCCTAGACCAGGATTATGTGTTTAGCTCTGTAACGAATGGCTCTGTAATGAATGAGGGACAACCTCAGCACCGAGGTCAGATGCAGTAAGAACTGACCTGGGTTGCAGTCTGCCCCCATGAGGTCCCAGTTCCTGCTTATGGTTTCTTATCTGACCTTGATCTTCACTGATTTACACCCATTGTCCTGTCCCAATTGCCCATGCAATTTCAAGCTCACACCAGACTGAAAGGCAGCAATCGGACAGAAACTGCTTAACCAGCTCTGACAGTTGGGTGAAGGAGATCAACAATGCCTATCTGGATTTCAGAAACAAGTCCAGGTCAAGGGTTTTGCTAAGTTTCCTTGGCCATTGCCTGCTTCTATTCCACATAACCAGCCTCCGTGTCCGTGAATGATTATTTTCAATTAGCAACTACACTAAAATGCAAGATGAGGACTGTTATCCTGAGGTATCATGTATTTCTGATGGTGTGGAAATTTCCATTAGGGAAAAGGGAACAACAGCATACTGAGCACATCAGACCTCTGCCTTCTATCGTGGACTCATGTGCATTTGCAAGTCAACGCTCTCAAGTCTGTCTTTCCTTGTTAACTTTCTTCAGATAAATGAGTAGGTCATTTTCTTATTTACCATGTTTATTATAAAGGAACCACAAAGATAGAAAATAAGACACTGGGGGACAAAAACACAGGCTTCTATTTACTTTGGTCACTCACAGAGCTTGATAGTTAGTTCTCAAGATGATTTCTTTATTTAACATAGCAACATATGGGCCCTGTATCATATCAGACCATCTCATCCATGTGGGGCACTGAATCCTGGGTGTTTTGTATATGTTTTATGACATATGTTCAGGCACAAAGTATGCACATGGTGTTGGGAGAAATGGGTATTTTAACACTGGAAGCATCCAACATATTAAAAGGAGACTCGGCTTTTAAACGTGTATTCTGGCCATTTAGCTCTCTACAAGATAGCCACTGAGATGCTGCTGTTGATGAACCGATCTCCAATCCTTTCCTTCCCCTTAAAAATTAGTGGTTTGCATTAACCATCAACCCTCCATTCTTCTCCAGTTGAGGAGTTGTATTTGCAATAGTCCTGTCACATCAGATGTTAACTGTCTCCTAACGTCTGGGCCAAGGGCACACAGTAACTTCAGAAAAAAGAGAAGATATTCAAAGGGAGGAAAATGAAACCCATAAAGCTACCTTAAATTCCAGAGGAATCAGAAACAACTCCTTTTCTGTTTGAAAAACTGCAAACCTCAGGAGCTTCAGTTACCCTGCAGATCTGTATGTCATCTGTTGGACCACAGTATTTGTCTTTTCTACTGAGCCTTCTTCCTTAAAGGCAGAGTTTTCTGTTGATGAGGACATGAGGTATTCATTCAAAATTTTTTCTGAAAAATGCTTTCTTTTCAGGAATTAGGGAAAATCCTAGGTGATTTCACCATAATATACTACATTTTCTTTTCTTCTCTTCTCTTTTCTTTTCTGTATGTGTGTATGTCTTTCTCCCTCATGTAATCAAGACAGTGTCAACTTACATTTAACTTGACTGAAATTGGGAAATCATGCAAGCCTTAATAGGGGCAGATGATGGAAAGAAAGACAACCCAAGAAGTGACTCTGCAAGTTTTCAGCTTTCCTTGTTCAGATATGTAATTGCTAGTTTGGCCTCACTTTTAGCGTTCTTTTTATTTCTGTTCCTATAACCTCAGTCATGGGTTTGGAGAGAATCTTTAGTTTAAATTCCCAGAGTCAAATGGCACAGATACATCTTCTTGGCAAGATCAGGTCTCTCAGCCTTGATTGTATACAATTTACATGCTTTAATTAATAAAAGGCTTAAAAAAATCCAGTGTGGGCAGTTAAAAGCATCATACTCCCTTTAATTTATTTATGCAAGGAGGAAATGTGTGAACCCTATTGTTTTAATTAGACAGAACATTGTACAGTATTAAGTTGCATTTCCATCTGATTGGCAGTGAGCAGAACAAAAAGAAGCAAAAAAAATCACATCCTGAAACTGATAGCAATAAATTATGAATAAAGAAAATGTAATAAACTAGAAACAATTTTTGAGGAGTGACAAAGAGATAATTACAAGTTTCAGCTGAATTGGTTTGCCAGGGGTTAACATTCCTACATATTTGTAGTTTCCTTTGACATTTGGCAGTGTCCGTGGTCATAGCCTTCATGCAATAAGGAATGGAGAGAATAAAGGTGAGAAGAGGTCCTGATAAGCCAGAAGTTGGTGTTAGCCTTTGTGGAAAAGAAGCAAAAGAAAGCAAAGAGTGGGAGTAAAGGTTGAGAGGGAACTGGGAGAAAGATCAGACTCCCTGTCAGCCCTCCACTTCGTGTCTGTTCGCCACCAGTTGGAGGACATCCTTCACTACCCACAGGCATGCTTACCCCTTTCTCTTCTCACCGGTGTGGGTAATGCTGACTGCCTGTGTGGAAGTGCCTGGTCCCCATCATCGCCCAAATTACTGTTGACAAAGACTGTGAGCAAGTTTAGTCTTGAATCTGGCTTGCTTTGTCTACCAAAGTCAAGCTGCATGAACTCTGACTCCAGGGGGAGCTCTTTGGCCCAAGAACTGATCCCACAAAGAGGGATGTGTGACAGTATGCCAAATGGAGCTTCTTGGCCTCCTTTCTGTGAAAATGATGTGATTTCTTATAAGAAGAATCTAATGTATTCGAAGTTTGCATTCATGGTACCACACTCACCATGACATAATTGTGTTGTGTTGTATTTTGTCTTGTTTGTTTTAGTAAATATGCCAATATAGTCTTAACCTAGTGTTTAAAAAATGGTTACTCACCCTTGCCATGTGTTAGGGGTTAAACAGAAACTCTGGGGTTCTTAACGATGGTATTAACGTGGCATTTTGGTAAGGGTCTTAGGTATACCAGAATTCCATCCTAAACCACAGCCACAAGTTTTCTAATATATGGGTGTACGTGAAGGACACCAGCGACTGGAAAAACACTACTTCACCTGTGGCTCGGCTCATGTCTGAATTCTGGCTCATGATACTCTACTGAACTGGATTGTGGAATGTGATTTAAGGGATATCTTTGATCTTGCTAAACTCAAACTCGAATCCCTTCACCGCAGAAAGCATGGGGGGACAGAAATAGAACGTAGGCTGGATGGGCCAGTCTCGAGTGAGCAGTAAGGAGGTTCCGGCAGCTCTTTTACATCATTTGTGCAAGAAGAAGAGGGGAGCCCTCAGAGAGAGAATTACAACAGTGACTAGAGAGCTAGAAGTCCAGGCCCAATTAATCCTTCAGAATCTAAGTTGTAGCAAATTCTCTTCCCTGAGAGGAAATAGAGAGTAAAATCTCAAGAGTTTCCTCTCCTGGATGTCTACACAACATGGTTTCTCAGAGAATTTGCTGGGTAGAACCTTTGACCGTTTTTTGGTCTAAATATTTAGTCAGTATACACTTATTCATCATATACCACATGACTGGCCCTGTGGAAAATATTTAAAAATGTAAACAATGATACCTACACATAGGGTGCTGGTAGCTTTATCCAAGAGACAAAACATGAAAGGTGAGAAAAAGTTAAATAAAATTTCTTCAATTTCTCACAAGCTGTACTTTGTGTTTTCTTTTTTTTTTTTAATTAAAAAAGAATTTAATCTCTACCCCCAATGTGGGGCTCGAACTCACAGCCCCAAGATCAAGAGTTGCATGCTTCACCCACTGAGCCAGCCAGGTACCCCATCACAAGCTGTACTTTGATTCTGGAAAGTCTGTCTTAAGTTTTTCCTTTCTTTCCAACTCCCTAGTAACCATCCTGTATCTTTTAAGAGTTTTCATATTAGAATTTAGCCAAAAAGTTCTCAATAGAGAGCAGTTTTGCTCCCCAGGGACATCTGAAGATATCTGTGACATTTTTTTGGTTGTCACAACTGTATGCTTGGGGGTGGGGGTGGTTACTGCTGGCATTTAGTGGGTTAAAGCCTGGAATGCTGCTTAATATCCTACAATACACAGGACAGTCTCTACAGCAAAAAATTATTTGGCTCAAAATGTCAATAGAACTGAAGTTAAAACTCCTGAATTTTAGCCTGTTAAATAATTTCTCCACTGTATGCCGTCTTTGAACCAGTATCCCTCATATATCTCTGGATATTCTCTTTATTCGCAATTCCATATATTTGCTTGGGCATAATGTAAATAAATATATATGGATATGTAAATATACATGGATATGTAAATATGTGTGGGTATATGTATGTATGTATATTTGACTTTGATTTATATAGGTCAGTGCCGGGAGATGGATTTATTTTTCTTTCCAGAAGAGTACAACAAATTTAAACTTGGGGAAAGGGGAGTGGAGACAAATCCGTTATTTCAAGAACAAACTTGAACATTAACTAGACAGTGACAGCCTTCTTTCTCTAGTCAGATGACACATCTTCTCCAGATCATCTTGTAGCGATTATGAAACCCTATTTTTGTTATTGTTTTAATTAGTACTCCGAGATATTCTGTCCGTATACGTGAAAGTTAACATTATTCATTCTCTGGCAGATTAAACTTAATGTTTGTCCTCTCACCCTCACCCTCCAGTGGAAGGTTAACAGAGACAGACATGCCCATAGCCATAAAATAAGTCCTGACAGGCCCGGATTTCCATTTCCACTTTTAAGAATTAAATCAGCTGTCCTGTGAACTAGAAATAGGTATGGAATCTCCAGTTTTAATGTGACATTTTTATTTGCCTGACTGCTTTTAATTTTATTAAGCTTTATTTAAACAATTTATTCCTATGAGTAATTATTTCATTATTTTCAAAATTGTGAGTCATGTTTATGACACAATTCCAAACAAAAAGAGGAGTCAAAACAGACAAAAATCGATTTTCCCAAATCCAGTATTAACTGTTTCACGTATGCTCTTGACGACACTCTCTACTTACACGCAGATGGTTGGACGGATAATATATAGATACAAAGAAAGCAGTAATTTTACTATGTAGGAGGCATCCATGAATTACCTTTAATTTTCCTGGAATTTAATCGTAGAGACACTGAAGTAAAGCTAAATGAATTTCCAGGCTACAGATAAATGTTTCATAAACACCAGTGAGATGAGTTCTCAGAGCACTCCTCTAAGGCAGAAGTTTTAAACCTTGACTACATACTGGGATCAGCTGAGAAGGCTTTCAAACTCTATATCTAAGAGCAATTATATCAATATCAAGGGATGGGACTCAAGCATTAGTGTTTCTTAAAGCTCTCAGATGATGCTAATAGGCAGCCAAAATTGTGAACCACTGCTATAAGAAAAAAATGATCATAAAAACATTCCAGAGTTAAAATCTGTACATCTTTAAATTTTTTTTGAACTTAATCAATCCATGTAGTGCTGTGTAATATGAGATTAACGTCCTTACACTTTCTCCCACTGTTTTGCTGCCTCCCTGTTTTTGTGGTCTGTGGTATCTTTATTTTGTCAGGGTTTATAAGATTTATCCTTAATGCTACCAAATTCCCTCAGTTAGGGGGATAACCAGAGAGATGACTAGAATGGAGAAAGATATTCCAGAACAAGAAAACAGGTACCTAGGCATCAAAGAATATATGTGGGGAGACTGAAGTATGGCAGTGGGCTGGCTATGTCCTCAAGGAAAAATATCAACCCAACTCCGTATGGCTTCTTACTTTATTATTAATGAATTAATTATGTTTACTTTGGGAAATTGGAAAATTGATCATCAACTACATGTTAGGTATCTTTATTCAACAATTTTTTTTTTTTTTTTTTTTTTTTTTTTTTTTTTTTTAGTCATTGTCACCTATGCTCCAAAAAGGGACAGGTTATTTTTAACTCTTTTTAGACCGGTGGGCCCCTTTAACTTTCAGATGAGGGCTATAGGAGTTCTAACTGAGAGGCGGAGTGGGGGAGTACCAATTCACAGAGCCCTGAGCCAATTTTAAATGGTTTACAGACCTCAGGGTAAGAATCTTTGTTTTAAACATTTAGTCTTGCCTGTTCTCTTCTTTGTTTATTCACTGAGTAAATTGCATTAGGGTGAATGGGACCTTCCCAATGTAGGAATAGGTTTCTGACTGAGGAGAAAAATGTAGGAATATGTTACTATGTATGCTATTTGAGAGTGTTTTCTTTCTTTCTTTCTTTCTTTCTTTCTTTCTTTCTTTCTTTCTTTC
>NC_064814.1:22793817-22877649 GCF_023721935.1 Panthera uncia | reverse complement strand
TTCTTTCTTTCTTTCTTTCTTTCTTTCTTTCTTTCTTTCTTTCTTTCGTTTTGTTTTTTGCTGCTAACTTGTTAAAAAAAATTAAAACATTCACAAAACATGGCCAGGTAGTTCAGGCAATTAGGGCTGCAACAAGATGGGTAAAAAGGCCTTCTCTAGAAATAGACATGAGAATACGGTTTAGTATCCTAAGTAGTTTTGTCTAGAAAAGCAAAGATGAGTCCCTGGAGGGGAGCCAGTTAGTGTAGTGAATTTTCAAAGCAGTGCAGGCCTTTCCTGGGCATGGAGATTAACTCACTGCTCTTGCTGAGTCGCCCATGACCCATCTAGGTCATGGTCTGTATAGAGTAGGGATATAGATCTTTGGTATACACCAGAATGCTGAAAAGCTTCCAAGACTACTAATGCTTCTATCTCTTCCTTTACTGTCCCATCCCATCCTCTTACACCTTGAATTCCCTGGGCAGGAGTAGGGATTTGTGGATGTAGGCTCCAAGGCAACTTCCAGACAATTGTCCCCTCTCTCTCTCTCTCTCTCTCTTTTTTTTTGAGGATTCCGCCACTGTTAATACTGCATCCTTCTGACCTTGAAGACTGTATCTTTCTTACCTTCCTTTGTAACTTCAGGCCCATCTTCCTCTTATTCATAATCATTAAAATCATCCTTGTTGCCTTAATACCATTCTGAGCTAACTGTTCTTTTATGTCTACAGGTCCAGTGATCTCTGTTTTTTTCACTCCATGAACTATCCCCAAGTGTGGCCACATCTTAGATCTCATCATGATCAGAACTGTCCCATTTAAAAGGTCTCAGAATGTGTAAATCCCCTCTTTGAGCATGACCCCCTTTCCATTCATATTTTCTATCCCGTCACTCATGCTGGGAATTCTATTTATCCTCAGAATAATTAAATCTCAATGGCATAACACAACAGAAGCTCATTTCTCATTCACACAAATCCAGTATGGGTCATCAGGGCCTCCATCTGGGGTCTAGGCTCCTTCTACCTTGTGCCATTGTCATCTTGCTCAATACATGGCTTTCAAGGTCTAATACTGGTAGAATAGGGTGGAGGAGACACTTTGATTTTTTTCCACTGACTTGTCCTGTACGAGATGCACTTCATTTCTGCTTAAAGTCCATTGAATTGAGCTTGTCACCTGGTTCCAGATAGGCCGCGGTGGAGGCTGAGAGATGCACAGAGCCCTGGGGTATTTGGTGGCTACTGACTGTCTCTGCTGCTTCCAGTACACTTTCCAGTCTCTTGAGGTCTTCATGAATGTCTCCTTCCTTCTAGTTCTATGGACCTCCTTTATAAGTTGGAATCATGAGGCCTATCATGTCATAAAAGTACTCCTTTTAGTGACCATAAGATCTTTCTTCACATATTCCCCTGCTATTGCCTTATTGATCCCATAACCCATATCTACAGGCAGCCTCTACAGTGTACCCTCTCCTCCTCCTCCTCTTGTGGTTTGCCAGGGATAATGTAATGAAATCACATTAATTTGATACAAGGAAGATAAATCCTATGGAGTTTCAGGTAGGTCATAAATTGCTCATTTTTCATCCCTAGTTGACAACTTATTCTGTGATGATTTAAAACCTTTTTCATATCTTTAAGTTGCTATCTAATCCATATCTCTTCAATTTCAGCGTATGGATTAATATTCAGTGTTAACAAAAGGCAAGAGGTTTGTGGCCAGTTTGACGGAATATTCTTCAGCTCTTCTATTCTCAACATTTTCTGTATCTTTTTTCATCTTCTCTTCCTTTGTGTCTACCTTAAAATAAATATTCTTCTTTCTTTTGTTCTTTCGATCAAGTTCTATGCTTTTACTAATCGTATGGTGCCTTGTTCCATTACATTCAAACTCTTTTCACTATTTAAACCTTTTCTTTCCTAAGAATTCTCTAGCTGTACATCTGCTAAACGTTTGTTTAGTCCTGATTTTTTTCTAAAATTTTTACTCCAGTATTCACTTAAGCTACTGCACTGTCTCTCACCTGTCAGCATCAAACTTCATGATGGAGAAGTCTACAGCTAGTACTTCTGCAAAATACCTTCAAGTGCTGACACTTCCCTTGTGAAAACTACACATTTAGATGGCTATTAATGGCCAATGGAGTTTCATCATAATTGATATAATTCAAACTTCAGCAAAGTTTAGTAGTATTTTTTATTCTGTAATTTCCTCTTTCCCTAGCTTTTATTATACAGTGTGTACATACATATCTCTCCTACTTTAATGATGAATTTTACTTATAGATTTTTGGATGATCTAATGCCTCCTTCCTTTCTCCTACTAAAACAATGCAAATGACTGAACTCTGTTTCTCTCAGATAGAAGGGAACTTCACAGAGTCATTATCCACACTGGGCTGTATTTCAAATTATAGCTCTCTTATAGAGGCTAGTGCATATAGTACCCAGTGCTTCACTGCCTGAAGCTAAATAGAAATTCCTGCCCTTCCTGGTTTTTATTTCACTTAAACATGTGGTCTCCAGCTAATTCGCAACAGTCTGAGGAAAATCCCACCATTGCATCCTGGATCTTGTGACCTATGACCCACAAGGGAAACTTTGGATCCATGATGTTTTGATGTATGAAAACCAAATCCAAATAAAATAAAACTGAAATGAAGAGCTATTATCTGGAGGTCAGCCATCAGCTAATCTAACTGGTTATCAGCTCAGAATTGTTGGCGAGAGATTTGTCATGGACCCAATGTCAAGTCTATATGGTTGAAAGGAAATAGAGAATTGGCTGTTGTGCTGAAATGTGATAACTAATCTGTATAATCCAAAAAGAACAAGTGGAAATGTGGTCCTTTGTGACACTTGACAACTCCTAGTAAGAACGGGTTGGCGATATGCATCTTCTTGAGGATTTTTATTTCTTTTCAGGCATCTTATCGAGGTTTTGGTTACTATCAACATGATCTTTTGTGAAATTACGTTTTTCTTCGTAATTCAAAATTTTGTTGGAATTTATCCATCTGTGGATTTATTTTCACTAATACTATTCAAAACAGATTGAATCTGTTTAATCTCTATTTTAAGGTGTTTAGCTTTGAATTCCAGAAAATTTTCCTTCATTATGGATTTGATTGCTGCTTTTCTTGCTAGTGTTAAAATTGTGCATTTTTTCCACCCTTGAAAATAACTGTGATTTTTATCTTCTGTATTTATTTATCTTCTGTCTTCTCACCAGTTTTGGTCCTTTGTCCTTTACTTTCTTATTGTGGAAGAGCTTATCAAGTCTGTTTTGAAGTTAGTGAAACATTTTGCATGCCATTGCTATTTTCAAAAATCTGTGAAGATTTTAATCTTGCTATTGTAATTTTAATTGTCATGCAGTCCTTCCCTGTATCTCCTGATTTTTATGCATGTGTTTATTTGTTTTATTTTGGTTCAGCTCTGCCTTTGTAGCTAATTATTTTTTGTTTTTCAGTTTATCCCATCCTTTAATATTAGCCTGTTTGCTACTTAAGGATTTTAACCTTTGCTTGATATAAGGCAATTTGCATACTCTGGAGAGTTATCTTCTGTCTCCTGAACTGTACTTTTGTCAGAAGTATATTTTTCTCCCAGATTTTCATGAGTTTTTGTTTTCTCTTATTCTTCCTAGCCTTAGGTCCCATTTAGCTATTGTCCTTTTTATTCTTTCCCGTCTTTAAATGGAGAGAATCCATTTCCATTTAGTGTTTGCAAACACACAAGGTGTGTGTAATGCTCTTGGTTCTGTTCTCCCTGACAATGAAGAGAAAA
This sequence comes from Panthera uncia, assembly GCF_023721935.1. Taxonomy (NCBI): domain Eukaryota; kingdom Metazoa; phylum Chordata; class Mammalia; order Carnivora; family Felidae; genus Panthera; species Panthera uncia. Next base: position 22,873,876 of record NC_064814.1, on the reverse strand, counting down.
CTTCCAGCCCAAGATCCATGAAATAAATTAGAGTTTCTACTATGAGAGTGGCTTTTTGGAATAATCAGAATTTTGGTTGGCCAGACTTTAGAGGTCATCGAATCCATCTCCTATGTTCCTGGAACAACTCTATCTAAATTGCCTTATGTACATCTTTATAAAAACAAGGACTCTGACTTGACTGGCTTCCTCCCTGGCAGCTGCTCCACCTCCCACCTCCCAGTCTTTCCCAGGACTTGGTTTTAGGTCGGCAACCCGAGGTCAGATGGAGATAAGGCCTGTGGTTCCTGCAGTGGCCCCCACGGAACCTAAGGCAAGGAGGCCTTTCCCCACCAAGTCTGGGGATAGCTGAAGGCTCCAAGCTTCCCACTTTACCCACCACAGACCACCGCCTGTGCCAATTTCCTAGTCATTCAGTGGCCTCAGCAGCCTGTAATGAAGGCTCAGCTTTTGTGCAGGGTGCTCCTGGGAAAAGCCCCAATCAATGCCTTTAGGAATCATGGGGGATTTACCCACAGGATTACAGGCCTCATCATCCCAGCCTAACCAAGGGCTGAACTAGGCCCTAGAATAATATCCAAGTACAAAGATTTCATTTACTCTAACGGAGCTTCTAGTACTATAACAAATATGACTTTTCATCCCTCCCCGCCCCCCCCCCCAAGACTTTAGAGCAAGATTGCAGTGACCTATGAAAAGATAGTCTACATTAGTAACTGGAGCAGATAATTTTATACATCCCTGTCTATATCTATGTTGTGCATGTGTGTGTATGTTTTGCCTTTCCTAACTAAAGATTCCTTAAAGTCCATTTAAGCCAATCTGCTTGCCCAGCTTTTTTAGAGGGAGGAAAGAGTTAGGCTGGATTAGTACCATAAAACCTGATTTTCTTGTGTTTATGTGAACTTCTTAGAGTTGTAGGAAATAATTGTGATAGTGGTGATATTGGTAATGGTTGATAAAAGCCTTTCTGCAGGCTAGCCAAACGGGGATTAATCACCAGGAGAAGATGTAGAGCACTAAGTATCAACTTTTTTAGGAGGAATTTGAGGAGTCACTGACATTCTTTGTGTAAGGTTGAGGTAAGGTGAGAGATGGCCTTCAGAGATTCATCACTGGGACGGGAAAACTCAGCACCTTGAAATCAACAGGGAGGCAGCTCACTTGCAGATGAGAGGAGCTCATGTGAAGCCCATGAAATTGGCCTGATTATGCTCAGGGATGTGCTTCTTGGAAAAAGGAGGGCATCTCTCAGAATCCTTGCCAGGACTGCAAGGGCTTCCAGCATCCTGCAGATGGGCCTGCTGGGGAAAGTGGTCTTCGGTGCATTCTTCTGTGACCATGAACAATTGGGGCTGGGTGCTGAATGAGCTTGGCTGTGAGTCAGTCTGGCTGTATAGTGGCTATAAATTTTCCCTTTTTGTTTTTATAAGTTAGTCCCTTACTTTCTCTGTTTGCCAGCCTTCAATGCCCATGATTTTGAGGGCAGCTCCTAGTGCCCTCTCATGTCCTGAATTGATGTGATGAAGATTGGTAAAAAAAACAAAAACAAAAAAACAACACCATAATGGAGAGATACAATAATGCACCTAGATATCAAGATACTTTCTGTGTTCCTGGGTCTTTCAAAGATCTAAGTTAAAGGTCTCAAGAAATCTTATAAAAAATGGCCCAAATACAAAACAAAACAAAGCAAAGCAAAAGAAAACACTAAAAACAAATGGGTTGCCTGGGTGGCTTAGTCAGTTAAGCATCCGACTTTGGCTCAGATCAAGATCTCGCAGTTTGTGGGTTTGGGCCCCACGTTGGGCTCTGTGCTGACAGCTCAGAGCCTAGAACCTGCTTCAGGTTCTGTGTCTCCCTCTCTCTGCCCCTCCTCTGCTCATGCACTCTCTCTTTCAAAAATAAATAAACATTAAAAAAAAAATAAAAACCAGACACTCAGAAACAGGCAAATAAACACAACACAGTAAAAACCAGAAACCAACTTTGCTGCCATTTGTATCCAATGGAAAATACTTTTTTTTTTAAAGCTTTAAGTCACTCTAATAGTTATACTAGTTAAATATTTAGCATGTTTTATTTGTGCTTTTAAAATATTATCTTTGGGATACCTGAGTGGCTCAGTCGGTTAAGCATCTGACTCTTGATTTCACCTCAGATCATGATCTCATGGTTTGTGAGTTGGAGCCCCGCACTGGGCTCTGCTCTGATGGCGTGGAGCCTGCTTGGCATTCTCTCTTTCCCCTCTCTCTCTGCCCCTGACCCTCTTGTGCTGTTTCTCTCTCAAAATAAATAAAAAGTTAAAAAATTAAAATATCCTTAATAGACAAATGCACATATGTAAATTGTGTGGGTGTAGGAATAGAGCTAGAGATAGACCAACTGTATTCTTTGTTTTTAATTTTTTTTTTTTTTTACATTTATTTATTTTTGAGAGACAGCATGAGACAAAGTGAGAGTGGGGGAAAGGCAGAGAGAGAGGGGGACACAACCCGAAGCAGGCTCTGAGCTGTCAGCACAGAGCCCGATGCGGGTTCAAACCCACAGACCGTGAGATCATGACCTGAGCCGAACTCGGACGCTCAACCGACTGAGCCACCCAGGCGCCCCTAGACCAACTGTATTCTTAATCTCTCTCTTTCCTGTGTCACCATTTAAGTTTTAAGTTCAAGCCCTGAATCTTATTCTAATTAACCCCCCTCCTTTGTAACTGTTTCATAGTTATTCATATAAATAATAGGCCAGCTATATAAAAAATTGAAAGAGTATAGCAGATATTATTGATTAAATACAACCAGCATTTCCACTTCCCCCTTACTCCTTAAGCAAGATTAATTCCATTTTTGTTAGGAAAGGGCTTCTGGTATAATTGTGGCCAGTATGAAATGAGAAGAAGTGTAGTAAGGAGCTTAAAGGAAAGGTATTGTGTCTAATTGAGAGAAGACATAAGCAAGAGAGGCCTCATCTTCCGCTTTTGGTCATTGCTGTGTCTGCTTGTGATGGCTGTTATCTTAGCAGCCATCCTGGAATGCTAAGTGATACAAATGGAGAGCAAAGCCAGCATGCTGAAGATGGCAGGACAGCAAGAAGGGAGGTGACTGATCTCTGATGTCATCTTTGATCCACTGAATGGTTCAGTCCTGGATCTGCCTTAGTTGAGGACTTTTTGACACGTAAAATAATGAAGTTTACTGGCTTCTTGTTTTACTAGTTCAGAGTTCCGTTTTATGGAATTTGAAAGCATTCTAACTGATGGGAAGAACAAAACTTGTTAAGCTGTATGTGTGTTTCCTAGATGATACAAGAAGATCTTGTGGTTATTTTGGTTACAAAAAGTAGGTTATTCAGAAATGAAAATATTAAAAAAAGAAAGAAAGAAAGAAATGGAGTCCTATGTAGTGGTCACAGTCTCTCCTCCCCAGAGAGTTTTGTAGTTAAGAAAAGTAATGATGCTTTTTATGTAGAATACAGCTGGGATTTTATAACCAGTAGGAACCTAGGAACAAGACTAGAAAGAGAAGTAGTTCTTCTCCTTTTTAACCTCTCTACAGAAAACGAAGTTTCTACTGCTGTCCAAGAAGACTAGGAAGCCCCAAGCTCAATCCTGCACATCCACTTGCATATGCATATGGAAAAGTGTTAGTATGTTTACCTCTGTTTGACTTTGTGGTCTATGCAGTGATTTCTTCCTGGGAGTTTTGCAGAGTATTGATCCTGTGTTTCATTTTTTTTTTTTTTAAATTTTTTTTAACGTTTATTTTTTATTTTTGAGACAGAGAGAGACAGAGCATGAACGGGGGAGGGTCAGAGAGAGGGGGAGACACAGAATCCGAAACCGGCTCCAGGCTCTGAGCTGTCAGCACAGAGCCCGACGTGGGGCTTGAACTCATGAACTGTGAGATCATGACCTGAGCCGAAGTCGGACGTCCAACCGACTGAGCCACCCAGGCGCCCCTTAACGTTTATTTATTTTTGAGACAGAGAGAGACAGAGCATGAACAGGGGAGGGGCAGAGAGAGAGGGAGACACAGAATCTGAAACAGGCTCCAGGCTCTGAGCCGTCAGCACAGAGCCCGACGCGGGGCTCGAACTCACGGACCGCGAGATCACGACCTGAGCTGAAGTCGGACACTTAAACGACTGAGCCACCCAGGCGCCCCTTGATCCTGTGTTTTAAGATGAAGTACCATGTGAATGAATTTTGCGACATATTGTCACTTTGAATTCACAGTGGTGGTTCACCAAGCTCCTAATGGAACTCAAGGATTTGTACCTAGTTTCTACATTTAGAGTAGAGACAGTGAGAGTCACCCCCGAGAGCTAATGACTTGCTCTCTGGAGTTCTTCTGAGATTCCAGCTCATCTGTGGGCAAGATGCTCCTCAGTGATGCTGAAGTGACTAAACACTGAGAACCATTTTAGTATCTTAGAGAAGACCTAAACCCTTGCTTTACATTGCTTTTACACTGCCCTTGAAATGCACTCACACCTGTACACTTTACCTAGGAGGTTTAGGCAACCTTGAAAGGTTGCCAGTGTGTGACTCATTAAATTTCTAAGTGTCACAAAGTCCAGTGTCTTACTATAGCCCTTTTCAAAGGGAAGGAATCAAGTTGGGTCACGTAACCTTGAAAGCGATCATGTGAAATGCAGCCTTTCTGGTGATTAGATGGAATTGGGGCTCATGGGGAGGTGACCTTTATCAAAAGACACTTGACTCCACTAGATCTACACATAGAGAAACCATAACTCACTTACGATCTCTAATAATCATTAATCTATGTTCTTTCTTTCTTTGTATATTTTGGACAAATGAATTTTTAGAGGGACAGAAGGGGCTGTTAACCATACTAATAACATGCAAAATCAGTGATATTAACTGCTTAATAAGGGAAATTATAACCACAGGTGAATGTAATAATGATTAAGCATAACTCAAACCCTAAAGAGAGTTACGATGATGAATGTTTCCAGCCTCTGTCCAACTGTCGCCATCTTTCTCAAAGTTACAAAGTGCTGGAAACATTACAGTATTATTGAAGGCACAGACACCTTAAAGATACCAAGGTGTAAAGCAGATTATCTCTTTTACAGACAGGTTCTTTTTGCATGTTCTCAGTTCATTTTACCTAGCGATATTTAAGATTGTAGAGTTGTGTCACAGTTTGTCTACCCTGGAAGATTGTGAACATTTGTTGCAGAGACCATTGTTTCTTCATCTATAGTGTGAGAACTAAGCGAGACATTAAGTAAATGGATACAAGATAAAATGATGTGAGGATTAATCAATGAAGAGCTGTGTATCATTGTAGGAACTGCAAATATTAGCTTGAAAAGAAATTTCTATTTTTCCTTAAGGCTACTTGGAGAGTTTTTGATAATTGCATTAAAAGAAGAGTCTAGGATAGCTCTACCTAAGCAATATAGAACATCAGGAAGATACGTAAAATATATTATGTAAATGAGTTACTTCAATGTTTATTTAATTTGTACTCTTAATTTTCTGGGTTGTTAAATATTTTGTGTGTTGGTGTTTCTAATTTGTTTTCCTTTTAAAAATTTTGCATGCTTCTTTTTTTTTTTTTAACATTTATTTATTTTTGAGACAGAGAGAGACAGAGCATGAACGGGGGAGGGGCAGAGAGAGAGGGAGACACAGAATCGGAAGCAGGCTCCAGGCTCTGAGCCATCAGCCCAGAGCCCGACGCGGGGCTCGAACTCACGGACCGTGAGATCGTGACCTGAGCTGAAGTTGGACGCTTAACTGACTGAGCCACCCAGGCGCCCCAAATTTTGCATGCTTCTAATGGAAAGGATCAAATTAAATAACACTGAACACACATAATTACTTGAAAGGAATTTTGATTTTGATAATGACATGTACCATGTGTATTTTCCAACACCACTAAGCTATTCTTCAGTTGTCAGAGGGTACTAACTAGATGTCTTACAATTTAACTCACTTCTGCCACTACAGGTAAGGGCTCAGTTCCATAAGACTGCCCCAACTTAGTTACCAATTTCAAGTTCAAGTTGTATATAACCTTTGCTTCTGACCAGCCTTGGCTGTAAATAGGAGTTTCCCATAATCCCCTCTTAATGTTTGATTAGTTTGCTAGAGCAGGTCACAACAGTCAGAGACACATTTGTCAGTTTATTATAAAGAATATTGTAAATGATACATATGAACAGTCAGATGAACAGGTACATTAGGTGTGGTCCCGCAGGATCCCTAGAGCATAGGAGTTTCTCCACAGAACTGGAGTTCACCACCCTCATAGCCTATGGATGTGTTCACTAACTCCAAGTTCTCAGCTTCCTCCTCGTTGGTTTTTATGGAGGCTTTATTACATAGGCATGCTCTATTAAATCATTTGACCACTGGTTATTGATTCAACCTCCAGCCCCTCTCCCCTTCCTGGAGGTCAAGATGTGGGACTAAAAGTCCCAGCCCTCTATTTGTGGTTGGCATCTCCTCATCCTTAGGAGCCTTCCAAAAGTCACCTTGTTACCGCGAACTCAGGTGTGGTTGAAAGGGGCTTGCTATGAATAACGTGGTATGTTCCCCACTCTAATCACTTAGGAAATCCCAAGACTCATAGGAGCTTTGTGCTGGAAACGGGGACAAAGACCAAATATATATTTCTCATAAATCACAGTATCACAACATGGTAGTGATAAGAAATGAGAATCTTATTGCCATGAAAGAGAGTATCAATAGAAATGAGTGTGGTTTAGTTTTTAGCCAAGTTCTTTCTACTTGAGTGAAGATTTTGTTGAGCTATGCCTCACCTGAAGAAAACTTCACTTAAAATCTGTATTTCTAAGAGATGATGGAGGTTGAAATTTAAATTATTATAGTAACTAACATTTGAAATGAGCTTTACAGTTCCAAAAGTCTTTCAGATCCATTTCTTCTTGTCAACCTTAGAATAGCCATGTGACAGATATGATTATGACATTCTCCCCAGACAAGCAGTAAACATAAAGAGTAGAAGATGAACTTAACATTTTGGCTAAATATGCAAATTGAAAAATATGTCCACTTTCCCCTTAGAAGTGGTTATGTTCCTTGCAAAAGCTATTTTTTTAAAAAGACAAATATAGGGGCACCTGGGTGGCTCAGTTGGTTAAGGGTCTGACTCTTGGTTTTGGCTCAGGCCATGATCTCATGGTTTGTGGGATTGAGCCCCATGTCAGGCTCTACTCTGACAGCAGGGAGCCTGCTTAGAACTCTGTCCTTCTCTCTGCCCTTCTCCTGCTCACGTGCATTCTCCCTCTCCCTCTCTCTCAAAATAAGTAAATAAACTTAAAAAAAAGTAGCAGCTAAGGATTACGATATCTTAGTTTGAAATTTGGCTTCACAGCTTAGTTTGTTTGAACCCCAGCAAGTTTCCTAAACTTCTCAGCCTCAGCTTACTGAATTGATAAATGGGGACAATAATAGTACCTAAGGAAGAAATGAGATGATGCTTGTAAAATGCTTGGCACAATAAATAATAGCTGTTGCTATTACTATTGTTATTAGTAATATTATTCAGGTACTTGGGTTTCAAATATGACACATTACGTTTCCTTAACGGGAGATCAACATAGATATGGGAAGTAATTAGTCCTCCTTCTATCATTTCTCCTACACTTTTTACTTCCGTTTCACTCTAAACAAGAAACTGCTGTCTTCCCTTTTAGTTCAGTGTAAATGTAATACAAATTAAGGATCCCATGATAAATTTTAGAGCAATCAGTAAAATTTTACCAGGTAGTGAAACCACAGCCTAGTTTCATTTGTGGGCATCATTTGTCTAATAATTGGCCTTCAGAACCATTTGTAACTTAATCTTGAATTCCACCAGATGTTCTATGTGATGATATAACATTTTTTTCTTCATAATTAGGTATCACCCATGTACTTGGGACACACTGGTTTCCCTCCGCCTTCCCTAATCACAACAAGCCTATGGGATATGAAATCATAGTCTGATCAGGGTTGCCCAGATGTTCTGAAATCTGTTACTCAGCACTTACTTGCCAAAAACAAACAAAACAAAACAAACAAAAAAAAAAACCTTGACTTTCAAAAAATGCAAACTCCTTTCAAAAGCTAAGCAAAATGAAAAGAAGAGTAAGCCATTTACTAGTTAAAGGAGAGAAGAGCAGAACGTGGCTCACCAAACTTAGGAAATGCAGTAGTAAGAAATGCTGAAGCACAGGATAGGTCTTCTTTTCAGACTTTGAGAGTTTCACTTTGAGGAAATTTCTGCAGACTGCCTTAAAAGCTATGCTTTGACTGAAGTTATACTTGCTCAAAACCCTTTTTGTTTTGCATTGCTTTTGGTGCATCTGCCATATATAACAGTCATGAATTTTAGGATATTTTTGCCACTACTAAGTCATGCGCAGTCTGTCTTCAGCACAGCAGGCAGCCCATCCTGTTAAAACACCAGTGATGTTATGCCCCTTGCTCGCTCTGAAGGCTGTCCATCTCCTTCAGTGTAAAAGCCCAGTGTCCCATAATATCCTTGTGATCTGAGCTCTTAGTACCTTATCACCCACTTTTCAACCTCTCTTCCACTTGACTCCAGCTGCACTTTCCTTACTGTTCCTTGAGCCCACCAGGCATGCTCTTGGCTTTTACCTTTGCTTCCCCATCTCCTTAGCATACTCTTCTCCAAGATCCTTCCTTTGCTTAATCATTTACACTTTCTCTTGTCAGTGAGGAATACTCTGAAAACCCTGTATAAAAACGTGACCCAGCTCTCCCCAGCCTTATTCTTATTATTTTTTAACATATCATTTGTCACCATTTAACATACTATGTATTTACATCACCCTCTGAAATGTAGGTGCCAAGACAGCTGGGATTTTTATCTCTTTTGTTTCCCACTGCCTCTTTACCACCTAGCATGGCTCATGTTAGGCATTCAATAAATATTTGCAGATTTGATTGATTAAGTAATCACTTGCTCAACCAAAAGTATTTAGGGAAATGTATTTTTCTCCCAAATTGCCTATTGAACAGAGGGTGGAGTATGGGAGTGATTCTTTAGGCTTGTGGTGGGTAGAAGTAGTTGCCTATCCCCAGTGGTTCATTGTTAATGAGTCAGTATTCCCTTTCAATCTGAAATACTTTTATGTGAATGGTAGAGATTAAATAACCTTGCAGCTTTGTGACTGCTCATTGCTGCTGAAAAAGTAAATAAAATTCACTTCAGGATACTGCATTTCCTATTAGAGTTTATTTTTTCTCTCCCTTGTTGTCCTCCCTTGATTTTGTACAGCAAGTTTATACTAATCACTCTTGGAATGAATGGCTAGCTAGAGATGCTCTTAAGTTGCATTGCAAATGGAATTCTTTTCCTTTTCCACCCTCAAGATTTACTTCTCTATTTTGAAGAGAGGGTCTGTAAGTTGATGAGATCTCTAAGGAACCACTTGGAAGGTGGACAAGAATAATACTCCCAAGTCTCAAACCCAGTCACTGTCAGGCCCACAGTGGGAGGTGGGAGGTGTCATTCGAGGTACTGTGTCCACGGTTGGAAGATTGTCGGGAAGCTCCTGATGAATGAGATGCTAGACTTCGTCTCCTGCGTCTCATCCCCGGGCCATGCTGCAGAACCCAGCCACACCTGTGCCTGATGGGAAGCAGATGTTTAGCTTTGCAGGGAGAAAGCGTTCAGAACTATGGAATTGAGGACTCAGACGCCCTTTCTCTTTTGTTCCCTCTCAAAAAACAAATCGAGGAGGGAAAATTACACCCAAGTAATGACCCTGCAAGAGGACTTAACTACAACGGGTTGAAACCAATCCCATGTTTTAAGGATTTGTGTAATTCAAAAAGAAAAAAAAAAAAAAAAGCAGTATGTTTTAAAGCTAAGTTCAGCCAATTGGATAGTTTTGAGAATTTTTTTTTTACATCAGTTCTATTACTGCTGTTTCCATAATACTTCGTTTCTGTCTCCTCCTGTTAATTCTTGTTGTCACTCGGATTCCCTTGACCTCTTTTCTGCATTTTTGCTATAGCTTTCAAACTTGCTTTCTCACCTTGTCTTCCCCGTTGCAAACCATCCTGTGCTCTGCTGCTACATTAATTCCTTAAATCTTAGTCTGATCATGTTATTCTGTTCCTCAGAAGCTTTCAGTGGCTTCCTGATTTTCACTGGATAAAGTCCATATCCTTCAGTCTTGAATTTATGTCCTTTGTCATTTAGACCCAAGCTGTATTAGTTTAGCGGATCTCTCACTATATTCTTAATACTCCGGGGAAATAAGAATATATTTCTGTCACTGTGGTTTTTGTTTTATTTTATTTTATTTGTTTATTTTTATTTTTTAATTCCCTTGAGTTTCTTCCCTATGTGTGTTTGGTCATGATTATCACTTCATATGATAGATCCCCTCTATTAGCTTGCTAGGACTGCAGTAACAAAATACCTCAGACCGGGTGGCTTAAACAACAGAAATGTATTTTCTCACCGTTCTGGAAGCTGAAAGTCTAACTAAGATCTATATTCTGTCAGGTTTGGTTTCTGGTGAGATCTCTCCCCTTGGTTTAAAGATGACTGCCTTCTCTCAGTGTCCTCACATGGTCTCTCCTCTGTGGACCCTCATCCCTGTGACTCTTTCTCTTCTTATAAGAACATCTGTTATGTTGGATTAGGGCCCTATCCTAAAGGCCTCATTTTAACTCCGTCACCTCCTTAAAGAACTTATATGCAGCATGGTTACATTCTGCATACTAGTGGTTGGGACCTCAACATATGAATTTTGGGGGCCACAATTCAGGCCATAACAACCTTCCCAGTATATTCACATGCAAATCATATCTGTAAAGAAAAAAATGAAATTTCCTCCATCATGTCTCATCTGTTCTTATGGCTCAGTACCTTTGTCTTCCCTTCTCTTCATCTCATTAGTACATGTTTCTCCCATATCTTACAGCACTTTCTATATAACTTCTTTTTATTTTCAGTTTTTCCAGCTTTATTGAAGTATGATTGACAAATAAAAATGTGTATATTTAAGGTGTACAATGTGCTGTTTATAAATACATAAGTGTATATACTTAGAAATGATTAGCACAATCAGTCTAATTCACATATCCTCTACCTCACAGAGTTCACTTTTTTTGCGGCTGTGGTGAAGATTCTTGAGATCAGTGCATGATAAGAATGGACTGAACTTGCTGATTTTCACCTCAGGAAATACAAATGAAACGCACCCTTAGAGCATAACTTTGTAGATGGCAAATCCAGTAAATAGTATTATTATGAATATTGATTTTGTTCACAAGCATTTTTGAACACCCTTCCCTGTTTATTGGTACACTGAATAAGTGCATCCACATCACCTTACAATCCAGTAGACTATCAGTATACGTTGATGGAATGAATGGTCCCTGCCTGTAAGGAATTTGTGATTCTTCAGAAAAGAATATATATATAGGCCTTAAGAGCTAATGACCTGTATCAAAGGAAAACATTTAATCAAGAGAGAGTGTGTGCTGATGTGCCAGAGTAATTGAAAAATAGTTGCATTTCCCACTCGTATTAGTTCTCATTCATTGTTAGCTTACCAGTCAGGAAGAATGAAAATGGGCTTGTATATTTTTCTCTTGTTGAATTTCACTGAAATATATGTAAGAGTTGGGATTGACTGTTATCTTGAGGCTAGCAAAATTTGATTATATCAGTCACTGACAGACAACCCATTAAACCAAAGTAAGTATGCCACTGTTCATTTGAGAGGGGATAAGAATAATATACAAAGAAGGAAAAGAGGAGGAAGAGGAAGGAGAAGAGGGGAAGAGGAGGAGGAGAAAGAGGAAGCGGAGGAAAAGGAGTGGGCAGGGAAAGAAGAGTAAGAAAAACAACAGGAGCAATAGAAGCCATCATCTACCAAGTGCGAAATGTGTGGCAGGCACTTTATGAGGAATTTGCTAAATAATACCTGTTTTAGCTTTTAACGTAACATCTCATGAGGTGAAGACTCTTTCCCATCTTACAGATGATGAAACTGAAGTACTCTAAGATAAAATCGGTCGCTGAAGTTTACACAAATAAGTAACTGAAGTAGGATCAGAGTCTGTGCTGCCCAGATACAGATTCTGTCTTACCTTCTCACACTGCCTCACAAAATAAAATATATCAGCAATCTCAGATTAAATAAGTGGGACTTCTTGAAGCCTGTAGTATGATAATGTACACTGTGAATCTCCAACAGAAAGTTATAGTAAATTTGGCTTCCTGAAATTATTTGACTGCTAGTATTCTGTCCCTAGGAAGGTATTTCAGGAATCATGTTATTAGGACCTGCTATCCCTGGGCATTGATATTATTTTAGAATTACAGTGTATTATTTGTATCTGCTTTTATGGTCCCCTTTCCTTCAAAACTGTTTATGGCATTAACTTGTCAAATAACTTTAAATTTCTTTCAGCATATGAGTATGTATTTGGTGAAGTCTTGCTCTCTTTTTTTCCCCCACTGGAAATTGCTGAGGTGTCAAACCACAAAGTGTTTGCTTTAAGGCAGTATTCTTGGTGCTGTGTTTGGCCTTAGATATCTAAGGTGCATTGATAAGGACTTCTACAGAAATAAAGTTTAGTATAAGCTCTTATTCTTGTTTTATAAGCATTTTTCAATCAGATTTGTAAAATAGAGGACTTTTCATGTCTTACAATCTAAAAGAATGTTAGAGAATATATTCAAAATTTTCTCCGTTTTGTATTTCAACTGAATCTAGTTAGTTATGGAGTATCTGGTGTATACAGAACATTGAAAGTCCAAAGGATGTTAGAATAAGATAGGACCATTGTTCTCAGAACCTCACAGCCTGATATGTGTATAGAATTTCTTGTTAGAGATTTCAAATGAGAGTAGGTTAAAAATAGCAAGGAAGACCTGCAAAGAACCTCTCCTCGAAAGAACCTTTCACCTCCCTGGTAGCTAACTATTCGACAGCCTGACTCCCCCTGATGGAGGTGGTCTACCAAACCACATAGGGAAGCAAAAGGTGTGTTTCTTTACAAAGAAGTCTCAGGGGTAATAAAATCTTGAACCAGCATCTCCAAATGAAGGAGATTTTCAAGGCAGAGTCAGATTGGCGAAGGGTATGGGCTGCCGTGGTACTGGTGTTTATACTGCATGGCAAATAGCTGTCTCAGTTCTACATGACTTAGAATCCTAAACTGTTATGGGGAAAAAGACATTTTCAACATTCTTTTTCCAGATCCCACACATTAAAAAAAAAAAGCACAAATCCAAGACACATCCACCCTGCTGGGAATCCATCCCCCATGTGTGGGCGCTGACTACTCTGTCTGGAATTCGCTTGTGTGTAGGAAGCATGAAGTATATTAGTTTTTGGAAATTTGATACCAGACATGGACAGGTAAGGAAACAGCAGTCAAGTTAACTTTATAAAGAAGTTACTTTGTAATGTTTGGAAAGTTAAGGAGATTTTGGAAAATGAATTTCAAGTACTTAAAATGAGAGTCAAATTTGTCCTGTTGGATTTCTCTTATCTTCATGTCTCAAGAAACATATAAGCATGACTATAAATTTTAGAATGAAATAAGCACAGGATTCTAACCTCTTCTGTGAATGTCAAAAAAGGAGAATTTTGTGGGGTGTGTGTGTGTGTATTTGAACTTCAGTGTTAGAAGAGCCAGTGTAAGATCAGAATATCTACCTGCATTCTAATTCTTGGTTGGCTGTGCTCTCTTGGAAAAGTTACTTATACTATGCAGACCTGTATTTCTTTATTTGTAAAACAGGAGCAAAAAAGCCCATCATGATCTGTGTTATAGAGAATACAGCATAGAAGTCAAAATGACAGACTTGGGCCAACAATATAGGAATTTAAATATGAATTTTATGAACTAATTAAAAGTACATTCATGCACAAGAAGTGTATAGAACTACAGGAAGAGAAAACGTGAATATTTAGACTGGTGATATTTGGATTATTTTTATTTCTTTTTAAAAACTTTATTATAGGGGCGCCTGGGTGGCTTGGTCGGTTAAGCATCCGACTTCGGCTCAGGTCATGATCTCACTGTCCGTGAGTTCGAGCCCCGCGTCGGGCTCTGTGCTGACCGCTCAGAGCCTGGAGCCTGTTTCAGACTCTGTGTCTCCCTCTCTCTCTGCCCCTCCCCTGTTCATGCTCTGTCTCTCTCTGTCTCAAAAATAAAAATAAACGTTAAAATTAAAAAAAAATAAATAAAAACTTTATTATAGATTTTTATTCTATTTGAGAGATATAACTAATACCAGGGAATTTACTTCCAACAAGCCTGCACAGCTCCTGCCAGACCAGTATTCTCAGAGGTAAAAATAATGAATTGTGGACAAAATACAAACTGCAAATATATGAAGGCACTAAGAGTAAGGAAAAGCCGGCAGATAGTGAACGGAAATCTCTGTAACAACTTGGTTGAGTTTCCCATTGTTCTGAGCTTTTAGCCTGAGGGCAGGCTGCGGTCGTTGGCAGTACTTGGAACAGCTGAAAGCTCAGATACAAAACCTCAGTCCTGTTAGCTTGGAAGGCCAGAGGAGTCCTTGGTGATCATTGTATCTGGAAAGTAGGAGAGGAAAATCCCAGAAAGGAGAAGCTTTAAATTCTTTATTTAAACTCTTGCAAATCTCTGGTTGACTCTTGAACCATACATGCTCAGAGAAGACCCCAGGTAGCCTAAGGCTAAAAAAAAATTGTATTCCAGAGTTTGAAATTCGAATTCAGTCAAATATTACCTGCTTTGCTTTTTTAAATTTATTTTTATTTTTTTAAATGTTTATTTATTTTTGAGAGAGAGAGAGAAACTGGGCATAAGCAGGGGAGGGGCAGAGAGAGAGGGAGACACAGAATCTGAAGCAGGCTCCAGGCTTTGAGCTGTCAGCACAGAGCCTGATGCAGAGCTCAAACCCATGGACCATGAGATCATGACCTGAGCTGAGGTCAGATGCTTAACCTACTGAGCCACCCAGGCGCCCCAGCTTGACTTACTTTTTAACCCTAGCTTGGTCTGTTCCTGGTCCCAAAGGAGTTGAGTATGCATTATGGTGGGGAAGGAGATGAAGGGAGAGGGAAAAAAATCCATTTTGTCCCATAGTATTTTGCTATATAATTAATGCTTCCATTTTTAAAAGTTTATATGCTTTAGGGAAACATAACTGAACCCAGTGTCTCTATAACATCTTTTTAATATCCAAGGCACAACCAAGGTTACTTTACATATGAAGAAACAGGGAAATATAAGCCCTTCCCAAGACGGAGTAAAAAAAAAAAAAAAAAAAAAAAGGTCACTGGAGACTGATCCCAAGATGTTTGGAAGTTGGCACAATCAGACAAGAATTTTTAAGTGGCTCTTATACTTTTGATCAAGGGCTAAGGATAGCAAATCTTAGAAGAGAAACCGTACCAAATTAAAAGCCTAGATAAAGAGAAAATACTAGTAATAGAAGGACGAAAACTTACAAATCACAAGTTTCTTCAACAAGTAGCTACTTGTGGAATTACAATATTTTAGTGTATATTTGGGAAGGTTTACACAAGGTGAATACTCAATAATGTGAAATGCGTATTGTCAGAATATATGTGTCAGTAGAGAAAGTGGAGAGAGAAGCCATAGAACACAGTTAAAAGAGATAATACTGCTAATAACAATGCAAACATTTATTATTACATTCCATACCCCATGCTAAGTCTTTGACTTACCCAATTGTCCATTAATATCTAATATCTCTTTTTGGTACTGTTGTTTTCAGAATGCAGATTAAAAAAAAAAAAAAACCTAAAAAAAAAAACGAACCTTGAGGCTTAGAACATTTAGGTATCTTGTCCATGGTTGCTTAGCCAGGAGGAAATGGATTCTTTTAAATATCCCACTCTGATGCAGCAGTTTGGTGAGAACACAATGCAGAAGCATAAAGAGCAGGGATAGAGTTCTCTTGTTTATAGGACTGTGCTTATAGATTGTGTCTGCAAAGGTGAGGAGGTAGTTGCTAGAGAGGAGATGATAAAGTATTGAATGGGGCCCAGTTTCCACCTTAGGCTTTTGCCACAAATTTCTCTTAATTGTCATAGCCAAAGTCTATCATTTCATCATTAGAGGCAAGAGTGAAAAACAAATACTCCTGAAAGAAGAAACCATCTGACTTTAAACAATGTAAAGATATAAATTAAAATTATTCTTTTTCCTTGGATGTTACATTAATAACAATTATTTTTTGAGTACTTCTTCTATGCCGTGCACACTGCTAGGTGATTTATATATATGATGTGTTTTACTTATTGTACTCTTATGGGATATGCACTATTATCTTAGTTTATAAAAATAAAAACAGGCTTAATGAGTTAACAACTTGCCCAGTATCATAGTTGAAAATGGCAGGAGTGAATTAAAAATCGAGTCTCCTTGACTCCAGATCTTGATTTCTCAGACTCCACCAACACCAGAGAACACTGGTGTCTAAATTCGAAGGAGGCAGAGAAGATGAAGGAGGGAGGCTAGGGCACAGCAAAGGGAGACCAAGGACCCTGAAGAGAGACTTTTCTGTTTGATAATATTTCCTAAGGCTGTGCTGTGAGTGACATAGGTTCACACATGAAGGGCCCTGAAGAGAAAAAGGTGTGGAAAGACCTTAAAGTGGTATGATTAATGTCTGACTGGTGGGAACTTTTCTCTCAACTTCCACATCTAATCAATCATGAAGTCCTTCCAATTCTTTCTTCTCAAGGTTCTCAAGTATGTCTCTTCATATTCACTTCTATCACCATAATCCAGGCTACCGGTATTACTCACTTTCCAATTCTTGCCTCTCTCCAAATTATTCTCTTCTTTAGCAAAGGGTTGTCTTTCTAAAATGAAAATCCAGGAAGAACACTCTCTGCTTAAACATTTCAGTGACTTCCCAAATTCCTCAAATTATTATTTTCCATAATTTATGGAGTCAATTCATCTTTTAATGTTGGACTTTTATTCTAAAATTTTATTATAACAAAGAACCCTTTGGTGAACATTTCTATATATCTCTATGTACATCCCAAACTACTTTATTGTAGGGCCAAAAGTTGTACTCATTATTTTTACCTATGTCTGATTTTGAGGATTCAGTCATCATCCTGGATACTAGCCAAGGATCTAGGGCTGATCCTTGTGGTCACAGTCACAGCCACAGTTTCCTCCTGAAGACACACATTATGACATGTCAACCAACAGGAATGAAATAGTAAGGAGTCAGGAACAGTATTAATCAGTACTTTTTGGTGTAGAGGCCTATTTATTTTTATCTCTACTTTCATACTGAAATGGGAAGTATATGGAGAAAGAAGTAACAAACATAATGAAGATTTACCAACCATGCTTTGCCATCGAGGAAAGGTGTCTATGAAGACCTCAAGGAATACGCGAGGAAAATATTTTGAAATAGAAGGGTCAGTGGAAACTAAGAGGAGTTATGGAATGTGGTAGTGTGGTAGGATGTAGAAGAAAGAAGGGACTTATCCAATGCATCTCAGTGATGCTATCATCTATTCAGGCTAGTAAATGGTACATTGGAAGATAGCCTCTACGAAGACTGATTCACACAGAAGGCAGAGAACAAGATACCACCTTCATTTTCTAAAAATGATCCTTCGGACAAGCATCCCTATCATTTCTATTTTCTCTTTATCAAGCATCATCTTCTGGGGCGCCTGGGTGTCTCGGTTGGTTAAGCATCTAACTCTTGGTTTCAGCTCAGATCATGATTTCACGGTTTGGGAGTTCAAGCCCTGTGTCAGGCGCTGCACTATCAGTCCAGAGCCTGCTTGGGAGTCTCTCTCTCTGCCCCTCCCCCACTCACTAGTGCTCACTATCTCTCCCAAAATAAATAAAACTTTCTTAAAAAAGCATCATCTTTCTCAAAAGGAAAACAATCAAGATAATTTGAAATAATCAGTAGAACTGGGCATTTAGTGAACAAAAATAAATGGTTTTGAGAACCCAATCAGAAGTTAGATATGCTAGATGTTAGTGATACTAAGAATAAGAAAGAAAGAAAGAAATCTAGAGACATAGCCTACATGAAAATAAAAGTGGAAAGACAGAAGGAAATCTGCTGAGATTTAAAGAAACATACATAGGTATTAGCAGAAAAGATTGAAGATGGATTCTTAACTCCATTTCATCTTCTTTGGACATCTTGTCCTTTCCCTCCTCCATAACATAGTGTTAAACTTGTAAACTTGTATTTTGAAATTAGACAGATGATAATATTCTTCTCAATAATAAAGACAAGAGAAGAAGATAAATTTACCTAAGCTGATGTTATTGGGGAAGATTCGAAGATTGAGAAGCAAAACCAACTGACTTAAGAGGGAAGATGCATCATTACAGCCTTGAGGCATAGAAATGGTCTTGAATAGATGAGCTCATTGCTGAACTTAATAAGGGACTTGCAGATCTTTAAGCTGTTGGCTAAGAAATGCATCCAAAAAGGGCATATTGGTTTGCAGATGGGGAAGGATAAGCACCCTAAGCAATATTGTACACCAAATATGGAACATTTATGGGCACATTATTTATAAAGTTGAGCAGCAGTAGGTGGCAGAATGATGCATGAGACCTGAGCAGTAATGAAAGGAAGGTGGTGCACTACTTACTTACGTTAAGAGGCATGGCGAAATAGCTGCAAGAAGGAAAATGGCCAGATCACCCAGGGAGCATGGACTAAGACCAGACCAAGTCTCCTCTAGAAGACAAGGAGGCCTGTGTGCAAGAATCAGGGAACTGTGTGGGCAGGACTCAGGAATATGTACTTTTTCCATGTTTCCAAAGAGTATAGAGAAACTATTAGGAGAATAAGCTCCAATGGCCTGAAATCATAGACTTTATCTGTGTTTCTTTGTAGAATGAGTCCAGACCCATTCTGGGACTCAGAGAACTCTTTCTGGACCGTCTCTTCCCTCTCACCGCCAGCCACCATCTCCCATCCATCAGTTTGTAAGTTCTACCCACTGTCCTTCTTTAAAATATTTTAAATCCATGCAGTAGTATTATTGGTCTAGTTCAAGCTCTTATTTATTACTTCTGTTGATACAATGCTCATGTATAGTGCTGCAGCCAGACTGATCTTTTAGACAAGGGAAATCAAATTATATCTTATTGGCCCCCTGCTTAAATTTCTCCAACAATTATCCATTGTTTTCAGGATCACATTTCGCTGTGACATATAAGGTCTATTATGATGAAGCCTATACCTAGTTCCATTTCCACTGAACACCAAATCTTGCCAAACACACACACACACACACACACACACACACACACACACACACACAGAGGTGTTGCCACACACATATACCCACATATATACACATAGCCCCTACTCTGTTGAACTACTGAGCTCCTTGCTCTCCTCTAAATAGGCTATGATTCATTTTGTTTTAGCATATGCCACTTTGGCCAGGAAAGCTGTTACCACTCTCTTCTACTCCTTGAAATCCAAGCTTCAGGGTAACCTCTTCCTAGAAGGTTCTTCACAGTGTAGCATCTGGTGATTATCTCTGTCTCAGTGCTGGTAATAATCTATTAAAAATGAGATGTTACCTCATCCATCCTCCACCATGTGGCTTGAGTCTGTGGAGAGCAGAGATCTCTCTCTACAGATCTTCAGTAACTGTTATACAAATGGGTGAATCAAAAACAGCTCAGAAAAAAATAATTTTTTTCTTATAAACTATACAGTTTTATGTATGACCTGAGTTGGTTGGATCCTATACTTGGGTAGAGGGGAGGAAAGCTGTAAAGAACATCATTAGGACCTTTGGGAGAATTTTAACATAGATTGTGGATTAGATATAAGCATTGTATCAATGCTAAAATGGGTTTTGATAATTTTGTAGCTATGTAAGAGAATGTCCTTGTTCCTAAGAAATATATAAGGATATACTATATAGTAAAGTGTTGTGATGTCTCCAACTTACTCTCAGTGGTTCATAAAATATGTATATATATAGATATATATATAGATAAATATGTATATATATAGATAGATAGATAGATAGATAAATAGATAGATGTACAGCTTGATAAATTACTGCCTTCACTATTGAAACTTAATCAGACCTAGGTTCATTTAGTTGCCTGTAATGTTTTCATTTGTCTTTAGTCTTGTTGTGTACAGTTTTAAAAAAAAATTTTTTTTAAGTTTATTTATTTTAAGAGACAGAGTAGGTGAGGGGCAGAGAAAGAGAATCCCAGGCAGGCTCCATGCTGTCAGCATGGAGTCCAGTGCACGCTTGAACCCATGAACTGTGAGATCGTGACCTGAGCTGAAACCAGGAGTCGGACACTTAACTGACTGAGCCACCCAGGTGCTCCAGGTCTGTGTGTACACCTTAATGGCCCTGAAGGCATGAGCCCTTTTTGTATATTCCCATAGTGTCTAGTTTGCTCTGATGAGAAGGATGTAAGATGTCCTGGTCCTGTTGAGAAACCACTGATAACACAACAAATGATGTTCAGTTGAGTGGGTGAGCCACAGTTTTGGTGTACTGGAAAAAAGAAAGGACAGAGATCCAGGACACCTGGGTCCCTGACTCTTCTCTTCACTAAGCAGTTGTGCGACCAGCAGTAAGTTATTCCTGTCCCCTTGCTAATGTCATAGTTTATGAAAAGAAGTTTGTGACTTCTGATATTCCTGTTAGTCCTAAAGCTATATGCCTAAACATATAATGCTTGGAAAGGAGGATAAGAGTCCAAGACTCATTCATAATACAGTATGCATATAAACCAGAAGGAAACAAAAACATGAGTAATTGGCCAAAACGGACAGGGGCAAAAGATATTCTGTTGCTGCCTAAGATGAAAGGGATGGCCTTTCAAAGAGGAAGCACTACATCCAGTCCATAAAAGTCCTAAGTTATCATAGATGAAAGACAGAAAACAATGATGGAAAAGGTACACAATGACTATCAGAAAGAAATCAGACAAAGTGTCTCATTTTTATACACGGGGTACTATATGGTTATAATGAAAAACTCAGGGCCACATGTAACATATTGATGAGGCTCAAAAGAATGTTTTGCATAAACAACCAATGAAACAAGTTGCATAAAGATATGTACTGTATCATACTATTTAAAAAATGCTATATAATATTATGTACTGTATATATGAAGGAAATAATCATAAATACAAAATTTTGGACATTGGTGACCTCAGGAGAATAGATCATTAATAAAAGGGAGAAGTGTAATAATTTTGGAGATTGATGGATAAGAAGCATCAATTTTAGAATAATTTCTTAAAAGAAATTTGGGCCAATTCAAAAAATGCCAATATTTGACAAAAATGGTAAGTAAAGACAAATGATGTTTCTTAGATTATTTGTAATAACTTTCTGTGTATGTTGAATATTTCATAATGAAAGATCATATCTAAAAATAAGAGAGAGGGTAAAAGTGGAAGGTGAAGTTGTCTCAAAGTATTAGGGGTAAAAAATTTGGAGAAAGGAACTTAAAAAGTGTGATAAGAAGATAAAACTAGACAAAATATAAGAAGTGCTTTTGCAAATTTGTTCAAATAAGCGTGGATATAGAGCCCATTTGCATTCTGAAAGCAGGGAGCAGATACCTTATATGTATTAAGAAAAACATGAGCTGCATATTGGTAGCCCATGCTGTCTGAATTCAGGCATCCAGATTCTAGAGTATAAATCAACCTTTCTTTTTCTTGTGCTTTTGGCTGAAGTTTTATAAAAAGATGTAGCTTTATTTGGGGTATGTTTTTTTTCCTCTTTGGGGAACAGGAGCAAATGCGTTATGTGGCCATTGTTTCTGACAGTTCATTTGTGCAGATGAAACAATCCATTCATTTGGTGAATCCATGGACTCAATGGCTTCCACTTTGTACTTTTTGAAAAATATACAGCATTTCAGGCCCCTGGATTTACATTCCACAGACTTTCTGGTATAATGGAATAGTTTTGGGTCCCTCGAGGGCAAGCATATGGCTCTGCAAGAGTGTTGATGGCTTTCCTACGATGTGGGCATGTGCATTTCTAAATGTTCTCACTTGGAACAGTTCTTTGAAAAGCTCTTTGACATATAATGTGGGAAGAAATTCTTCTCAATGACCATTTATGAGAAAAGTTGCTTTATAGACTTAGGTTTAGGGCTACAATGTGGCTAGCTCATCTTTTCCTTCAGGCAGGGATGCTTCTAAAATAAGAGTAAGTATCATTTTTAATAGTAATTTGATGTAAACCTTTCTTTGTAACAAACATCTATAAAACTCTAATTTTTCTTTTGGAGTCCAATTAGGCATTTGTGGAAATGAGTATTTAACACACTGGGAATTAACAGAAAATAATTATATATGGGTAGGCAAGGGTTTATCAATTAGCCATTGCCTCATGTTGCCCCACAAAAAATATAATTACTTACTATGTTTAATGATGTTATACTTGGGGTCATTCTTGTATAATTCTGTCAGGGAGACAATTGCATGGTTGTCACCAGGATCCTACCAGGTCTATACTGTCTGGTCTGGTAGCTGTGAGAAGCCTGACTACTTTGGGGACAGATGCCCTATGAATAAACAAGCAGTGACAAATCTGTGGCATTTATAGGTAAAATTTCAATATTAAGTTCATGACCTTGAAAGATATATGCCTGTATAGAGAGGAAGATCTTGAACACCAGGATGGAGAGTTTATTTAAATGGTTTATTAATAAATGAGGATAGATGTTGCTTTCAGCACCAATCTGCTTACAGTTTCATGGTCAGAGATACTAGACAAACCACCAGTTGATTGAAGGAGATGCACTTCATTCCTTCTCCAGGAGCCTTAATAAGATGCTGTGTTTCCTCATCCTTGGAGATGATTGGGTTGAACAAGGCTGATGCGGAAGAAATAAAAGATCAGAAGCCTTCATTGTACTTGCAATTAAGTGACAGAGAAATGGCACAGAGGAAGATTGTTCACTAGCCTAAGCTATGAAAGAGGAAAATGGCTGAAGAGATTCATTTTCTGTTGGAATTAATTACTCTTTGCTATGCCCTTAGGGAAAGTTATTTTATTTAATTAAAGAAATTTTGTTTTAGAGAGAGTGAGTGGGGGGGGGGAGAGGGAGAGAGAGAGAGGGAGAGGGAGAGATAGAAAGAATCTTAAGCAGGTTTCATGGTTAGCACTAAGCCCAAAGTGGGGCTTGATCCCATGACTTGATCTCATGACATGAGTCCAAATCAAGAGTTGGATGCTCAACTGACTGAACCACCCAGGCACCCCAAAACAATACAATTTTATAGCTATTATCTTTTTCTTTCTTTTTTTTTTTTTAATGTTTATTTTTGAGACAGAGAGAGACCGAGCATGAGTGGGGAAGGGTCAGAGAGAGGGAGATACAGACTCTGAAGCAGGCTCCAGGCTCTGAGCCTTCAGCACGGAGCCTCACGAAGGGTTCGAACTCATCAGCCGAGAAACTGTGACCTGAGCCGAAGTTGGACGCTCAACCAACTGAGCCACCCAGGCCCCTATAGCTATTCTCTTAAAAATGCTTTTTTTTAAATAGTCAATTCTCTACATGTCTGTCTGCTTCACTCTGAAGCAGGGAGCTGTAAGCCTCTGGAAAACCGCCTGCTAGGTTTAGGGACTGACTTCTGCACTGAATTATTGAAACAACTTTATAGGACTCTCAAAAGAGCACCAAACAATCTGATTACCCCAGAGCCTCAGTGGCTCAGAGCACCCTAAAATCTCCTGATATTGTTCTAATTTACCCATGGAACCTATCTCAGACCACTGTTTCCTTTAACACTATTTTTCTGTAATATTTTTAAAGCATGGCATGGTGGTTTGAGTATGAGTTTGGAAGTCTGTATGCTTAGTTCAAATCACTGCTTCAAAATTGTATAGTTTGGGAGACATGGAAACTTACTCTATCTGTATGAGCCTCAGTTTCTTCACCTGTAGAATAAAGAAGACAATTTTATCAAGTACAATATGTGTCAGTTGGGATGCCTTGTGCTGAAAGTTGACAGGAAACCCCAATTCATGTTGGCCTACACAGTAATGAAATTTATTATCTCACACAAGTGGAAGTCAGAGAGATAGTTTGGTTCTGGCAAAGTATGATCAGTGGCTCAGCAGTGCCCCTCAGGACTCAGATTTTTTTTTTCTTTCTCTCCCCTGGTCCATCTTATGGTGGCAGTGTGGCTTGCATTAAGTCCAGATATCACACCCAGGGATATTGATGTGATCTCAGAAGAAAGGGTGTCTCTTTCTTGCACATGCTTTTTAGGAGTAAGAAATCATTTCTAAAAGCCCCTCCCCAGACTTCCTTTCGTCACATGCCCATGCCAAAATCAACACTGAAAAGAGGAATTGCATTGCAATGAGTATCTTAAGATAATCACTTAGAATTCGGAAAGCAACAACCATGACTGCCACACAAAGGATTTTGTTAAGTATTCAATGAGCTACTGCATCTACAGTAGTTCAAACAATCCTGGGCACAAAATAAACTCTCAATAATTGTTACGTCTTATTAGCTACTGATCAGTTTACTAATTTATACTAATGTGAAATTATAGCTATTATTTGATAATGTTTTTCTAGGAGCATGTTTGTTCCAAAGAGCCATGGGACTTTAAATCAGAAAAATATTTAATGATGGGTCTGCAGACTTTGATGGCTTGAATTAGGACTCCATTTTGTGGGCTTAGGGTACTTTCATGGAAAGCCATGCATTTGTGTAATGAGAGGAGTTACATCCTTAGAATTTCAGCTGCTGTTGGGACTGGGAAGTTAAAGGAACTAATAGGAGGAAGAAAAAGAAGAGCAGAACAAAAATCTCTCAACCACGACGTGGCCAAAGCCCCTTCCCTTCCTTGAATGCAGTGAATTACCTGATCTTTATGGCTATCACAGCCCCTGCAATGACTTTAGAGGGTCTCTTTTCTCTTAGCAACCCTCACACTGTCTGGTGATTTTCCTGCTGTAGCTGCAGGTCCAGAACAATACTAGGTAGAGCCCATTGAGCTCCAGGCAGTGGGGGAGGTATTCCTGCAAGTAATCACTGTTGTTCTTGTGCTGCCTCCAACTCCTTCAGAATTCTAACCACAGAATGGAGAAGGAGAAGGAATAGACCCAAAGGTTTAAGGTTGCTTGGTGTAGACTGAAACAGGAATGGAAGTGAGCTGCCTCACAAATCATTCTTGAGGAGCTCCAAGGTGAAAAAAGGATCTGTTCATAACAAATAATGAAGTGCCATGCCATGAATTTTCCCTCCTTCTGTACGTTTTATTTGTCAAGAGGATAGATTCTGAATAGGGAACATATTATAGCTTGACCTCAGGGTTCAAGTAAGGGTCCAGTTTGACTCCAAAGTTGAAGAGACTTAATAGGCATTTTCTACATTTTCTTATATGATCAATGTATAAATTTGGCTGGGGTAAGCTTTGTACCTTTCTGCATGAGTCCCTCCCCCCAACTCAGACCCATGACTAATAACAACAAGGGGAACTTCTTGAGCTTAGTGATGGCAAGTTTGGTTGAAAGGGGCAATGCAGGTGCTTCTAAAGCCCTCACCTCAAATGTGCCAAGACTCTGGCGCCTACAAGATTGGTTTGGGACTCTTACAAGACCAGCCATTCTCTGGGAAGTTTCCAAGAACTTCCTGTTACTAGTCAGGCAAAAAGAGAGAGATGAAGAAAAAGTAAAAACAACTTCATTTCTTTTGGGGAGTTCAGCATAATTTTTGTGGTTTTAGACAGATTCAGAAAATGTTAAGCTTGCAATAAAATGTCACCTTTTTGGTATATCTGTGGGTATACAGATGGTTACTGGTACTGTTGGTGGTGGTGGTGGTGTGGGGGTGGATAGAGAAAATCTTTCATCAGACTTTTTCAAAATACTCTCAATGACTGTTCCTTGACATTGGCCAACCCCTATCAATTCTAAATTTAATTAGTGGCTTCTCTCTGTGGCCTTGAGCTTAGTTGCATTATCATGTACTAATATTCTCTCAAATACTTAAATACCATATTAATAAATATATCTAACACGTACCCATGGAATTACTACTTTTAGTACTTTCTTTAGGACCTTTAAGTAAAAGAAAGATACAAAAAAGAAAGCTCTTTTTGTTATTGCAAAATCTCCTAAAAGCCTTATTTATGTATTTATGTATTTATTTATTTATTTTAGGAAAAGAATATCGTTAAATGTCTTAGCTATTGCTGGTTGAGCTACAGCTCAGGAAGCTCTCATCTCTCCTCTTTGACAACGTTATTCAAGAAATGTTGTCTCTCAGTAATAAATGTTTTACCTCCCCTGCTAACCAGAGTACAGTATTTCAAAACTCACAGTAGTACTTAATGTACAGGAGTCTCACTGCATTTTAATGTAAAAATAACAGAAGAGAAAACCATTCTAAAAACCCATTGGAGACAATATTGTATAATGCATTTTAAAACAGAGTCCTCTTAGTAGTTGGCTATTAGGAAGGAAGAAAACAAATACTGTTGACCCTGGTAATCATAAGTTTACCAATACCCTTCTATTTAAGCCTCCTGCCCGACTTTCCCACTCTCCAGATAATATCATACACATTTTCTAATTGTAAATGAGTGGCCAGTTTATTTGGAGGTCTGCTATAGTCAAGGCAGATGCATAGAAAATAGATCAATATAGAAAAGGGAATGATCTTCATAGGAGCATATTTTTAATAGCCTCCAGCAAGCACATTCAGTACGAGTGTGGCTAAAATCTAACAGCCCCTACATCCACATAATTAATGAATACCAGTTAGTAAACTAGAAAGCATGAATTCCAGTTTCGGTATAATTCAAAGTGTTATAAATTACTATAGTCATATCTAGTATTCTTTTATTTATCCATTTACCTATACATACAGTAAATATAGGTTGAGCTTAAAATATCTGTGAGTTACTGTTTGGGAACTCGGGGTGCAAAGATGAATATACATACTCCTTGCTGTCAAGAATTTCCCAGTGTCTTTCCAGGAGGTAGGGGAGGGGAGATAGAGACTCATAATAGAATGTAGTAAATGCAGTGGTAGAAATTTTAAGAGGGAACTCGCAGTGCCTAGAAGAGAATTGATATCATAGCTTAGGAGTGATCAGGAAAGAATTTGTGCAGAAACTACTGTCTGTACGGTAAACTATGAGTAAAGAGATAGTCGTAATAAGGAAGGTAATCCAAGGGAAGAGATCCAAGCTTCCGGGATAGTTTATGCAAAATCATGCAGTTTAAAATAGCATGATATATGAGAGATTATAAGCAATTTAATGTTGCCAAAGGCATCTGTCAAGGAGGCGGGGATATTAACAGGTAAGACTATAGGGGGAGACAGGAGATCTCTTTGAGGGCCTTCTATGACCTTTTAACAACTTGGATTGATCTTATAAGAAATTAGGAATCACAAGACTGTTTAAACAAAGTGTGGCATGGCTAAATTTTTGTTTCCAATAAATTATTCTCTGTAGAGGATACATTTAGGCAATGATATGCCAGTAAATGTTTAACAACTGCCTGTTTGAAAACAAGAATCTTGGGGCGCCTGGGTGGTTTAGTCAGTTAAGTGTCCGACTTTGGCTCAGGTCATGTTCTCATGGTTCCTGGGTTCGAGTCCCGCGTTGGGCTCTGTGCTGACAGCTCAGAGCCTGGAGCTTCCTTCAGATTCTGTGTCTTCCTCTCTCTGCTCCTCCCTTGCTTATACTCTGTGTGTCTCTCTCTCTCAAAAATAAACATTAAAAAAAATTTAAAAAAAAAGTCTTGATGATAGCATTTGCCAATTTCCATGATGTAAATACTCCCACCATGGCAGATTTTAAGCTACTAATTTGAAGCCACTGAACCCAGAGTTGGGAAGAGAAGAGCACAAGTCTCATGAGCCAGGACAGCCCATCCTGCCCATCAGCAGATTGGAAGGGATAGTTGGGGAGAGCTAAGACACATTAGGAGACTTGCATAGTTCAGGTGAAAGATAACATGGGCTTGAAGTAAAGGAGAGGCAGCTGATCTAGAGTGAGGATGGCTTGGCTGTCCTGGAGATTGTTGGATATGGAGGATGAGAAATGACTAAAGATGACTCCCAGGTTTCTAGTTTGGATCGCAGGCTTAATGGCCACTAGGAGAGAGAAATCTGGTAGGAAGTGTGCTTTAAATAGAGAATGTAGTCAGGTGTGGAACACTCTGACAATGTATCCAATCATTGGTGGTCTGTGTGATTCTGGATTCTGGGAGTTAAGAAAGAGGTGGATATTAGGAGAAGAAGGTTACATATGGGAGTTACTGGTCTCTAGGTGATGATTAAAAATGTGAGTGAATAGGATTGACCAGAGAGATGTAGAAAAAGATGAGAACATAGCTTCCCAGTTGCTGTGATACAGTATTTGTGGTGTGCCTTGGATAGGTCTCATATATATATATATACAAACATGTTGATTCATTTAACTTTGGGGCTGCTACTGGGTGTCCTGGAATCACGGAGCAGGGCTGGGGCCATCAGAATCTCAGGCCCAGAAACCTTGAACCACAAGCATCTTTCTCATTCCCCTGTCCATATGCTGTAAAAATGTCATCATCTTTTAAGTGTTACTTGATGTGGAAAAACATGTGAAATACCAGCATATTTTGCAACCACAGAGTATGTCCTCATTTAAAGGAAAGGGAAAGGAAAATAATCTTTATAGAAAGGATACCAAAGGAAAGATCAGAAGGGGTCAAGGAGAACCTGGAGGGAGTAATGTCAAGGAAACTAAATATTTAAATTTGCAGAATGAACCTTCTTGCTGGTCATCAGTTACCAATGCATGCCAGTTCATTTGCTTATCATCTGTTTCATTCATTTATTTATTCATTCAGTAATTCAGATAGTTACATACATGTGTCAAGTCCCTATGAAGTGTCAGGTGCTTGACTTTTTGAACATTGGTCATTTGTTTGGTTCTGGCTGGTAGCATAAAGCAAGCAAACATTGTAGCCAGAGAGAAAGTAAATTAGTCTTTAATGATTCAAAGATCTAGAGATCATCTTAGCATTCCTACCATTTGAGAGAAAGTGAGCATTTCATCAGGTACTTCACAAAATCAAGGGGATTCATTCTGGCATTTTGATAAGAACCCCCCTTTAAATTATTTTATTCCTTCAGGAATACTTTTTGAGTACATATAGCGGGTCAGACACTGGGCTGAGAATTCAATAGACAAAACAGAAAATATTCTTGCTGTTATGGAGCTCACATTCTAGAAGGAGGAGATAGATTATAAGCAAATGGATAACTACAACATATAGGTTGTCAGATGGTGATGGGTGCTAGGGAGAAAAATAAGGCAAGAGAGGGAGTAAGAATGACTAGGAGAAACTGTAATTTTAAATAGGGTGGTCAAGGAAATTCTAACATACAAAAAATATATTGAGGACGTCTCCTGAGTCATAATAACGAAACTCACCCAGGAACCCATTTGAAAATCTGATGCATTTTTTTTTCCCAAAGCAACTTATTCTCATTTAAGAACGCTGTAGGGACTGGGGCACCTTGGTGGCTCAGTTGGTTAAGCGTCCAACTTCGGCTTAGGCCATGATCTCATAGTTTGTGAGTTCAAACCCCATCCATATTGGGTTCTGCGCTGATGGCTCAGAGCCTGGAGCCTGCTTCAGATTCTGTGTCCCCCTCTCTCTGCCCCTCCCCTGCTTGCATTCTGTGTCTCTCTCTCAAAAATAAATAAAAACATTAAAAAAAAACCCTCTAGGGACTAATCTTATATGCCAATCTTGGCCCGTGAGTCCATGGATTTATTTTGTATTTGTATTAGTTAATGGGTAAACTTTTCTTTGCTCAGTGTTCTAGAATGAATACTTATCATCAAGTTCCATGTGTTAAGCAAAAGGAATACTTGAATTGTCCCTAAAACAGTCTTAGGTCTCCTCTGGCCTTGAAATGGGATATTTTGAGTATCTTAAATTTTATCCTCTATATTGTCTCACCCACCTCATATCCTTTTATTTCTGTAAAAAGGCCCACTGACAATTTTATTTCCTCTGCTGATACTTTTCCCCAGAACCTCATTGTTTTCAGAGCTGGCTGAAGCCAATCCCTGATTTGCTAACTTTACTCCGCCTGAGTATGCTGGGACCTGGGCGGAAAGCTGCTCATGGAAGTTTTTGCTGTGGGGTGTCTGGGGCAGAAGTAGCAGTGGTTATAATGAGGTCCCTCTGGTCCTTTGAAAATTAACCTCCCTTGGATGACATTCAAGATAGATTTGTATTGGACTGAGGTTGGCAAAACAGGTGTACCTTATTTTACCTAATGTGTATTTCATGAAAGAGTGAATGAAATCAGGTTTGGTAAATCAAATCCTGTCTGA
The DNA here is from genome assembly GCF_023721935.1 of Panthera uncia. Lineage (NCBI taxonomy): Eukaryota > Metazoa > Chordata > Mammalia > Carnivora > Felidae > Panthera > Panthera uncia. Next base: position 22,843,497 of record NC_064814.1, on the reverse strand, counting down.
AGTACTCTAATGAAAATCACTGAGAAATCACATCTTATAGTGAATCCTTATGGAAAGTGAATAATTGATGTCAAATTTATCTTAGCACAGTCACAGATTCATGTATTTGGGGTACATCTGCTGGTGTTACACCTTTAATGAAAATTTGGGGAACACTGATTTATGCTCTGGTCAGTGTGATAGTCCAGGCTTTATTGCATGAGATGTTTCCTTGAAAAGGAGGCTGTTGGCTAGGACAGGGGTCGGCAAAATTCTTCTGTAAAAAAAGCAAATAGTAAGTATTTCAGGCTTTGCAAGCTATAAGGTCTCTCTTTTGCAAGTACTCAACTCTTCCACTAAAGTGTAAATGCAGCCATAAGACACCATGCAAATGAATAAGCATGGCTGTGTTCCAATAAAACTTTATTTATGGATACAAAAATTTGAATTTCATTTAATTTTTATGTGTTGTGAAATAGTCTTCTTTTGGTTTTTCTTTCAACCATTTAACAATATAAAAAATATTCTTAGTTTGTGGGGCATACAAAAACAGATGGTGAACTGGATTTGGTCCATGGGCTGTAATTTGCCAACTCCTGGGCTGGAATGTTATGTTATTCAGGGTACTGCTCACACATCATTTTCTCCAGGTTTACATGAATTTTGTTTAGTGGAAGTTTGGGGCATTGTTTTCACATCTGCATGTTTAATGGCTAAAAGTTCCAATATTTCCTCTACTTTTGGACCAGTTATATAACCTTTTTGACTCAGTTTCTTCACTTGTAAAATGGGGAGGATGATACTTGCTTCCAGTAGGTGATAGGCAGATTAAATTATATGGTGTGTATAGAGCGGGCAGTAAAATATTTCATTCAGTAAAATAACTTTCATTGTATAATAATAGGTGCTTAAGAAAGAGTAACATCTGCTCATATTCTCGTTGGAAAACTCTTTTGCTGTTGACAATAAACCGAAGGCAGGAATGTGGTGAACTAGTTGGAGGATGACTGGCACCATCCCTCTTAGTATATTGTGGGTTGTCTTGTGTGGATGCTTTTAGCCACCGAGAAAATTTGCCCCTCTTGAATATTTCCAATCCTTTGTGACTTGGCCATTGGGCTGGCAGGATGAGTGGGCCTCACCTGTTGCTAGATGTGTTAACCTGACATGCCTCTTTAAGGTGCAGTGCATGGGGATACCTCCTAATTTTATCAGCCTATGTATCAATCGGTTTCCCTCTACCAGAAGACCGTCTCAGTCCCTTTCACCAGTCACAGGTATTCTTATTGCTGTTGGTCATCATTAAATTGTGAAGGACATAGTTTAAAGGGCTTTCCTTCCCTAACACTTTGCTTTTTCTTTTCCTTGAGTATGTACACTAGGTCACTTTGATACATTTTTAGATGGGTAGGAAAAATTCACCATAGACAACTCTGTACTGGATTGGAGGCAAAAACTGGATACTGTAAGTCAGTATCATAGGGTTGCCTGGGTAGCTCAATCAGTTAAGTGTCTGACTTTGGCTCAGGTCACAATCTCGTGGTTTGTGAGTTCAAGCCTTGTGTCAGGCCTTGTGCTGACAGCTTAGAGCCTAGAGCCTGCTTCGGATTCTTTGTCTCCCTCTCTCTCTGTGCTCCTCCCCCACTCACATACTCTCTCTCTCTCTCTCTCTCTCTCTCTCTCTCTCAAAAGTAAGTAAACATTCAAAAAACAAGTCAGTATCACAGCAGGATGAGGAGAACAGTTGTGGAAAATGTGGCTCCTACAGGACCCTACAAGTAGAGCAAGAAATAGGGAAGTCTGGAGATCTCAAAGATTCAGTGGCATCTGTATAAGAGGAAGCAAATTGGAGTTTGCTTTTTATCATCCACTTTCGGAAGGAGGGTACTGCTACAATAGCTGTGGTTCTCTCTATTGTATGGATAAAACATATAATATATATAATTTGGTTTTTGTTAACAATATAAGAAAAATACAGCAAAATACCCAAAGCACATTGTTTGTTGTGTTAAATGTATGCATGTTCTATAGAATAGACAGTAAAGCCACTACCAAGGGGTAACATGAAATATCAAGTGTGGGTTCCCCACTGTCCAGGGCCTGTGGCCATAAAGATGAGTGAGAAGGTGGTACTAGGGCCTGCTGTTTTATGGCCACCAACAAGGAACTGCTTGCCTGTAACATTCCTTCCAAGTTTGATCACTTCTTTTCACTGTAGAAATGATTTTTAGAGTAGATTCCTGCCCACTGACAGCTGGATTATGGTTAAGAATTATTTTCACCAAGTCTATAAAAGCTGAACTTCTACCTTTAGACCACGGAAGGTTGTTTCAGTGTTAGTAACCAGGAGGTTGGATTCACAAGGTTCCCTGTTTTCTGTATCTACCTTCCAGTTCTTAAAACTTGAGAAAGAAGAATCAGCTGAGATGTCCTATCTGGTCAATGTTGGGGAAAGGCTCTCAAGCACAATAAAAGATGAAGTTGCTGGGAAGCTAGCAAGCTACTGGGCAGCAGAGCAGTGGTCTAGAAAATAATAAACGTTGAGGAGGATGTGGGGAAATAGACATTCTTGTGAATTGCTGCTGTGACAGTATGGCAGTTTCTCAAAAAAGTAAAGCTAGAATTACCATATGATCTAGCCGTTCTTCTGCTAGGTATATATCCAAAGGAGTTGATAGCAGGGACTCGAACAGATATTTGTCCACCCATGTTCGTCGTGTTATTCACAAGAGCCAAAAGGTGGAAGAAACCCAAGTGTGCATCCATGGATAAATGAATAAACAAAATGTGGTTTATACGTACAATGGAATATTCTTTCTAAAAAGGGAGGAAATTCCGACACATGCTGCAACATGGATGAACCTTGAAGACCTTATGCTAAGTGAAATAAGCAGGTAATACAAGGACAAATGCTTTATGATTCTAGTTATATGAGGTACCAAGAGAAAGTAGTCAAATTCATGGAGACAGAAAGTAGATTGGTGGGTGCCAGGGGCTAGAGGAGAAGGGAATGAGGAGTAAGTGTTTAATGGAGACTTACTCCATTGGTCTGGGAAGTTTGGGCAGTTTGGGAAGTTGAAAGTTTGGGCAGTTTGGGAAGATGAAAAAAGTTCTGGAGCGAGATGGTGGTGAAGGTTGTACAATAATGTGAATGTAGTTAATGCCACTGAAGTGTGAACTTAAAAATGAATAAAATGGTAAATTTTGTGCCATGTATTTTTTACCACAGGGGAAACAGATGAGAGAGAGAGAGAGAGAGAGAGAGAGAGAGAGAGAGATTTTCCAAATCAGCCAATATTGAGCCATAGAGACAATGGAATAGAAAAATGAGGTTCAGAACTAGGCTAAAGCTAAATTCTCCATAGAAAATGCTTTGTATTTAGTGTCTGCAAGCTGGGGATTAATATTTCATCCCCACCTCCCTTCTTTGCGCAGAGAGCTGGGTTTAGGCAGGGAAAAAGAAATCACTGTGCAACAATCCATTGTTAAAAATAGGTTCTTTTGGATCGGGACATAGCATATAAAATTGCTGTATATAATACACTGAACACCATATATATGGTAGAGATGAACCAGGAAATTCTGTTGTAGAATAACTTGGTATGCTGAATGATCAAGGATTTTCCAGTAGGAAAAGAACTCACATAATGCATGCATGTTCTCTGGTGTTACCTGTTTCTTTCTATTATGCTCAACCCCCTCATTTCCTCTCAAGTCAAACTCCATACGTACTCCCAGATGCATCTACCTATCATTTGTCTTTAAGAACATTTCGTTTTACCCTAAGGATGGTGTGAAATATATGATGAGAAGGTTGCAGGTCTTCCTTTGTGGTGAGAAGATATTATCTTAATGTTCAAAAAGTCTTTGATCATTCCCAATGATTCTGACCAGTTGACATCATCAAGAGCAGCCCCACCGCCAGCTTTGAAAACAAAGGTGAGGGAGGAGTGGGGGGAATAAGAGAGAGAGCATGTATTGTGTGCTTTCTTTCATTGCTTCCTTCTCTGTCTCTGTCTTTCTTTCTTTCTTTTTTTTCTTTTTAAGGAAAGATTGGTTAAAATAAAGAATAAATATGAGTAAAAGAAGTGGTGGTAAAGAGAGGGTTAGGGTGGAGAAAAACACCAGGGTGTTTTTATTTTATTTTATTTTTTCTATATAGCACTCTGGGAAGTTTTGAAGGGAAAAAAAAAAAGATTTAAGAAGTGATACTTTTGAACTTCAGCCAAAAGCAAGCCATCAAAATGGGACACTGTCCCTTTAAGTGCAAGCCTGCACAAACGAAAGGAAATTAATTAAGTATCCGACGCTGGTGTGGCGCCATGGAAAGAATACACAATCTGGGTCCAGCATGCCAAATCTGAAATGAAAATGAAGGTGATCCGTCATATTTGGCTGTTTTTTTAAGACAGAATATATATTTTTGAAAGTTGACTAAGCAATTACCCAAATTAAAGAAACTAGAAAAGCAAACAGTGGTAAAAATGCTTTAATTTTTTAGAGGGTAAATTAGTTTTAAAATGTGTGCCTTTTATTATCTTAATACCAAAGAGAAAGAAAAAAAAGCTGGGGTGTTTCTTAACTCCTTAATGGCAGCATCTCAGAGAATTTATTTACTGCCGCTGCCAGTGATAAAGTTTCCAAACTTAAGGAAAACTTAAGAAGGCTTGGGCTGGCTTCTAAGCTCTAAGGAAGAGATGCTTAGTATACATTTCTGAATCTGAGATTTGTTAAAGGTATTTTTCCTCTCTTACATGTGGGTCCGTGCTCCACTAGCCTGCCTTACATGCCATCAGCAGCCAGATGGATTCTCTCTCCTACCACCACGCATACCCTCTGGATCACGAAACTCAGGGCCTGCCATTTGGCAGGTAAGGGCAGTCTTGCATTGCTCTGTTTCTGTATTAGTCTCTGGTGATGGCCAAGGGAAGGGATGCAAGGACTTTAGAAAAGGGTCCTCTCAGAGGACAAGAGGACATGTGCCAGGCGGATTTTGTGGTCACCTGGACATTTATTGTTCTTCTTGAGCTTGGAAGAGAAAATCAGAGACAAAGCTCCTGAGAATTCCATCTTACTTCTCAACCTCCTTAAGGTTGATACAGTAGGTGGAAATAGCTGTCAGAAGGAGACACATCCTAAAATAAACACGGTTACTTATGGAGATCTTCGAAGGGAAGTCTATGTTAGGTTAGACTCTCTTGGTTTTAAGAGACAGAAAATCTATGACAAATGGTCTTGAGACAAAAGGTAGTTTGTTGTCTTTCATAATTAGGAAGGTCTACCAAAGGTCTAGCTTCACCCATGATTAAAATTCAACACTTAACTGTATGTGGTGTTGACTGAAGTCTTCACTTCCTATTTTTGACAGTGCTTTCTCACTCTGAAGCTTTATTTTCCCTCATGTAAGTCTAGTGAGGAAGGAAGTTTCTGAGAGATCAAGCAAAGGCTTTGGAAGTTTTGCTGGCTTTGACTGGTCTAACTTTGGGCATGTGCCTATTTATAAATTCTTCACTGTGTTCAGGGACATGAGATGGGCATATAGGATTATCTTTGTCAAATGTTGCTAAGAGTTAGGAGCAGAACTGCCTACAGCAAAATTGCCTAGAGGAAGAGCCTTTGCCTTGATTGATTGCGACAAGATAGAGTGGAATATTATGAGTGGCAAAAATAAGATTGCTTGACTTATAAGTGATCTTAACCACCCTTAAATGTTTTAAATGACCAACAATTGTTTCCCAACTAGTTCAGAATTAGGGATGGAGGCAACAAACTCCTATCAGCAAACACAGTGCAGAAGGGAGTGCAGAAGGGTACTTATTGTCGGGAAATTGCTGGGGACTGGTGATGATTTAAAAAAAAAAAGTTTTAGGAAGTATAACAAATATACAGAAACATGCTCAACATTTAAGTTATAACTTTAATAGATTTTTAAGGTGAGCACAGCCATGTAAATAGCACCCAGATCAAGGAATAGAACATTGCCAGAACACATACATAGACCATATGCTATGCACATGTTTAGCTTCATGGATAAAAGTAAACAGTATTCCAAAGAGGTTGTACCAATTCATACTGCCACTTCAAGTTTTAAGAGTTCTAGTTGTGCGATATTCAAGAGAAGAATCTTATAAATATTTTATTCTTTCCTTGATGATATCTAACATATATGTATCTATTATATGATATAATAGATATTATATATAATTGATATAATTTTTATTTTTATCTTTATTTTTATTTTCTAAATGGAAGCGCAACATGGCTTCTGGAGCTTTCTGGGCTTCTGCAAACTTAGATAATTCTCTCACATCACTTGACTTATCTGATTTTCTGGGATTTAGGGTTCTTAGAAACTTGGCATACTTTTTCTTTTCATTTGTGACTTCTAATTTAATTAATGATTTGTGACTTCTAATTTAATTAATGATCTATAACTAGAGAGTCTGAGATGCAGAGAAGCCAAATAAGTTGCCTAAGGACAGCTAACGTGTCAGTGACTGAGCTGGGACTATACATCTTGAGTGTAACCAGCTGGCTTTTACACTTAAATGTGCACATATTTCTATTTACTTGAGTCTCCTCAAGTATATGACCCCAGGGGGGTCACACAATTATTAACTCAGGGAAGTTTCTTCCTTTATATTTGTTTGCCAGAGTAATGCATGCTGAGAGTTTAAAACATAAGAAGCTATATCAGTAGTTTATCATATGACATTGCCACCATTCTCTTTAGCTCCTTGACTTGACATCCTACTAATCTCTTTTGGTTTTCTTCCAGAGTCCAATTGTGTTAATCCTCTCTTTACTACCACAGCAACCTTATAAGGAACAGAATTATTTTCACTTCTCTTTTCCAGAAACTGTAGAACTCAAAAGAAAATTATAGTCCCCCAATAGGACTTGAATGGGCTTTAGCCATAACAGGAACCACCATAATCCAAAAGAGGAGATAAGTTAAAATGGGCACAGGTACAGATTTCTAAGATGCTGCTTCATACTCATTGTATGAAGAGGATACCTATAAGCTAAATGGGAATAAGAACTTTGTAATCAATGTAGGAGAGTTCTAATCTGGGCTTTGTACCTTGGACTGTTCCACGGCCTCAATTTTGTCATCTTTATAATGGTAGTAGTGTTGTAAGAATTAGAGATAATAAATATAAAGCACTCAACCAGTACTATTAATATTCTTTATCATTATTGAAGTGATGTATATTTCTGGCACATTGATATCTTTTATATTATTAGAGGAATATGCTTATTAAGCTATGTAGAAGCTTTCTAAAACAAATTAAAACAGCCTTTTCCCTAAATGCCTAACACTTAATACAATATTAGTACAGATGTTAGAAGAACCGCAATCTATTTGTAAGTGCACTTTCGAACAGAAATGTGCCAGAACAGTGGCTCCCAAGTCCAGAGGAGCAGGAGTATCCTCTAGGACTTTTAAAAACATACAACATTCTGGGCTCCTTCCCTGAAATATTGATGGATATGCCAGTGTGATGCCCAGGTCTGGAGCCAGACTGCCTTGGTGTGGATTCCAGCTCTTCCATTACTAGCTCCGTAAGTGTGGAGTTATTTCGTTTCCCGGCCTAAATTTTCCCATCTGTAGCATAGAAATAACACTTATACTTGCCTGGTACATAGAAAGAACTCCAAAAATGCTTGCTTTCATTAGGAGGTAGGAGTCTGTATTAAAACCAAAACAAACTTCCTGACAAATCTGGGATCCAGCCTTGTTTGAGAATCATTGACCTACACACAGAATGTAATGTGGTGTTCTGGATAAAAATTTTACATCTCAAACTATAACCTCTTAAATTCTTTACTCTTCCTTAGATCTAAAGAAAACTTAGGTGTTTGAAATTGAGACAATGAGAGATCCTTTAGTCCTGAGGAAGATTAAATTATAGTGTAGTTTGGAATATATATAATTTTTGTTTGCAAGAATTATTTATCCATGTGTATTTCTGTCCTTTATTTCACTGCCCAGAAGTGACTCCCTTAAAAAGAAGTAGGAACGAGAGAGAAACCGTGGTCACAAGTCCAGCATGATACACTTCCCGGCATTCAAAGTTGATTTATCCTAATGGCAGAGGCCACTTAACTCAATGTCAGTTGCACAAGTTTTGGGGATAAGTCCTGACCTTTGCATTAGGGATTAAAGAAACTCCAGCTTAATATTCGAAGTATTAGCATCATGTCCCATTTGTTGCCTGTCTGGTTCAGAATTTGTCAATTGTTTCTGATTATTTGATTCTGTCTTTGCCCTTCCTTTGGTGCTGGGTATGGAACTGGAATTTCTGTGTCGGTTTCCGTGCTTGAATCCTTTGCTTTAGTTTTTTGCCCCAGAGCCTGCAGATTTGCCAGAAGTTGGTTTTCAAACCGCCAGTGCTCTTTTCTGCACTCCACCCTCATGTATGTAGTCCTCAACCTGTTCTGATTTCCCTCTCTGCCTGGGTCTGTGGACATTAACTGCTCTCACATCTACAATCTCTTTGTTCTGTTCACATTTTATAATATTAGTATTTTGAGTCTTCTCTCCTTTTTACCTGGCTAGTCTAGCTAAGGTTTTATCAACCTTGTTGCTCTTTTTAAAAGACTAACTTTTAGCTTTATTGATTTTCTTAATTTTTTTCTATTTTTATTTCATTTATTCCCGTTCTGTTCTTTATTATTTCTTTTGTTTTGCTTACCTTGGGTTTCATTTGCTCTTCTTTTTTCACTTGCTTAAAATGGAAGATTCACTTACTGATTTGAGATTGTTCTTTTTAATGTAAGCATACACTATAACTAAATTTACTTCTAAGCTCTGCTTTATTTTATTTAGTGTTTTATTTTCGAGAGAGAGGGGAGAAGAATGGGGGAGAAGGCATACAGGGGAGAGAGAGAGAGAGAGAGAGAGAGAGAGAGAGAGAGAGAGAATGAATATATCCCAAGCAGGCTCCATGTTCAACATGGAACCTAACACTGAGCTCGATCCCATGACCCTGAGATCATGACCTGAGATGAGATCAAGAGTTGGATGCTCGAACGACTGAGCCACCCAGGTGTGCCCTAAACACTGCTTTAAATTCATCCTGTAAGTTATAGTATATTGTATTTCTTTTTTCTCATTCATATCAAGGAATTTTCTAAGTTCTCTTATGACTTCTTTGAGCCATTGATTATTTGTTAGTTTATTGTTTAATTTCTACATATTTGTGAATTTCCCAAATTTTTATCTGTTCTTTCTAATTTAATTCTGTGTAGTCAGAAAACATATTTTGTATGATTTTTATTCCTTTAAATTTATTGAGTTTTGATTCATGACTTAATATATGGTATATATTGGAGAACATTCCATATGCACCTGAAAAGAATGTGTGTTCTGCTGTTGTTGAGTGAAGTGTCCTATTAGGTCTGTTAGATCTATTTGCTTTATGTGGTTCAGTTTTCCTATAATTGTTGATCTTCTGCCTAGTTCTTCTGTCCACTATTTGAACAGATATTGAAGTCTCCAATTATTATTGTTGAACTATCTTTTTTCCCTTCAATTGTATCTTTTTTTTTTTTTTTTTTTACTTCATGCACTTTGAGGCTCTGTTGCTAGGTGCATATGTTTGTAATTGTTATACCTTCCTGATAGATTGATCTTTCTTTCATTATAAAATGACCCTTTATATATTGAGAAATATTTTTACTTTTATATTAAATTGTGCCTGATATTATACTAATAAATATATTAGTTTATCACTTCAGCTCTCTTATGGTTGATGGTTGTGTGGTATACCTCCCCCCATTCTTATATTTTTCTCTCTGAATCTAAAGTGTATCTTCTATAAACAGCATATAGTTGAATTGTGTTGTTTTTTTCTAATATGATCATCTTTGTCTTGTTTGGATTATTGAATCTGTTTACATTTAATGATACCAAAGATATGTTGGATTCACTTCTATTATTTTGCTTTTTGTTTTCCGTATGTCTCAAGAAATTTTTGTTTCTCTGTTCCTCTTTATTGCCTTCTTTTGCAATAAGTTATTTTCTACTAAATTTTTACATTCCTTTAATAATTTCTAAACTATTAAAAAAATTTTTTTAAATGTTTGTTTATTTTTGAGAGAGAGAGAGAGAGAGAGAGAGACAGAGCATGAGTGGGGGAGGAGCAGAGAGAGAGGGAGACACAGAATCCGAAGTAGGCTCTAGGCTCAGAACTGTCAGCCCAGAGCCCGACGTGGGGCTCGAACCCATGAACTGTGAGATCGTGACCTGAGCTGAAGTCGGACGCTTAACCGACTAAGCCACCCAGGCGCCCCTAAACTATTTTAAAAATGTATTTTCTTTGTGGTTCCTCTAAGGCTTAAATATATTTCTCAACTTATCTGAGTTTACTTCAAATTTATAATCATTAAATTCCAGTGAGATATCAAAACTTTCTTTTATATAGCTCTATTCCTCTATAAACTTCTCTCCGTTTTTGTCCTGTTAGTGTCTGACATAGTGTGCTTGTGTATATGTTATAAACCCAACTATACTTGCTTGTAATTATTACTAGATTCCTTCAGGAAAGCCTGTTTCCTCCACAGCGAGCTACCTCTGATGTCACTCCTCAGAGAGCTCAGCTTTGGGCAAGTGGAAATCTCCCTGACCAACAGGGATGATTATTGTTTTACCCAGCCTCTCTGTGTCCATCCCTTTCCCTGACCTCCCCATTAAACTTCTGGCAGTTTGCCTCTATTGATATCACACCCAGCTGTTAGCTTCCACTAATTGCTAGCTGATTGTTCTGTTGTTTTCAACAACAAGCTTAAATTGCTCCATAGTCTGATCCAATTACATTCAACCATCTTTTCCCGGTTATGTGTGGCCACTGTTTGAGTTTTGCTCTAACTCTAGGAGGAATATGCTGAACTGTCGTTTGCTCTGTGTTAAACTTCTAGCGGTCTTTTGTTCACTTGCTGTTAATATTAATCTATTAGTGTTCTCTTTATGGCTCACCACTAACATCTCTATTGGTTTACACAGTCCTCAGGCATGAACTTCTGCATAGTTTGTTCCATATAAGGTCAATCCCCTTAGGAAGAGTTACAGAACTCTCTGTTTTTACGGACTGCCTACCCCCCCCCCCCCCATGAGCCCCTTTGGCAGAGTCTTTGCTTGCCTGCTTTGGAGTTGGGGAAAAGGGCCCACTTGTTTGCGAGTGAAACTCCTGCACTGGCAGGTGTGGTAGCCTTCAGTCTTCCTGGCTTGCTCCTCTGTGTGTGGAACCTCTGCTCTGTGAACAGGCTGATCTGTGATAGGGATGATCAGAGTCCAGGATTCTTTAGTAGACCCTGTTCCAGTTTTCTTTTGCCATTGGGAAACTGGAGCGTGTGATGGGAGAATAGCAATGCTGAAGGCAGTTACAGCACTGGACATTAGGCTATTGTCTATGTTACTTTGTTTCTTTACTGTGCTGAGATTCAAGAGATAGTTCAGGGAACTGTATATGACAGTTGTTTAGTCATATGTTGGAGGAGGAACTTCATTAAGAGGAATATGTTGAGAAATATTTTAAAGCCACTGGTCTAGGAACACCACATATCTGGTCCGATCTAGCGTTTCTCCTCTCTAGGGGCCAAAGGAATATATAAAACTATTATTTTGGGAATGCAAGCTGGTGCAGCCACTCTGGAAAACAGTATGGAGGTTCCTCAAAAAACGAAAAATAGAACTACCCTACGACCCAGCAATTGCACTACTAGGCATTCATCCACGGGATATAGGTGTGCTGTTTGGAAGGGACACATGCACCCCCATGTTTATAGCAGCACTATCAACAATAGCCAAAGAACAGAAAGAGCCCAAATGTCCCTCGAGGGATGAATGGATAAAGAAGATGTGGCATATATATACAATGGAGTATTACTCGGCAATCAAAAAGAATGAAATCTTGCCATTGGCAACTACTTGGATGGAACTGGAGGGTATTATGCTAAGCGAAATTAGAGAAAGACAACTATCATATGGCTTCACTTATATGAGAACTTTAAGACACAGAACAGATAAACACAAGGGAAGGGAAGCAAAAATAATATAAAAAGAGGCAGGGGGACAAAAACATAAGAGACTCAGAAATATGGAGAACAAACAGAGGGTTACTGGAGGGGTGTGGAGGGGGGATGGGCTAAATGGGTAAGGGGCACTAAGGAATCTACTCCTGAAATCATTGTTGCACTATATACTAATTAATTAGGATGTAAATTAAAATAATAAAATTAAAAAAAATACTATTCTTTTCAATTCTTCCTCCCTCCCCAACAACAAGATACCGCACAGTTGATAGACATTGAAATAAGTCAGTGGATTAGAAAGATGTTCAGGAGTTCAAACATCTGCAAGATCCATGTAGTGAAACGGATATGGAGGGATATGAGGAAAAGGGATATGTTAAGAATGGTTCTTAGATTCTTAGGATTGTGCAACAGTATATTAAATCTCTTACAGAGAGAGGAAAGGGAGGACATAACAGACTGAAATTCCCAGGAATTAAAAGCTGTAGTGAAGAGGATGAACCCATAGGAAAATTGAGAAATGGATATCAGGATGGAAGCAGGAAAATCAGGAGGTTCTGGGGTGAGATAATGTTTTATATAAAGAAAGCAGTGAAGGTATAATTTGCTTTTGAGACATTATGACAGAGGAAGTCTGAAAAGGATCATCTGATTCTGTGACATGGGAGTCATTGGTGACTTTAGTAGGAATCATGTGAGGTATGGGGTGGAGTTGTATTGCAGAGGTTTGAGTGACGAATGGGTGGTGACTTGGTGGAGATGGACACGTGGAGGCAGGAGGTGACTGCTTCCAAGTCCTTTTCCTTTTTGAATGCAGGAGAGACATCCTGAGGTCAGGAAGGTATTAACAGAATGAGGAGCTAAGTCTCCTTGTGAAGAAGTTTATCAGAAGAAGGCATGAGGGCATTAAAGACTAACTTCTCTCCTACATGGGGTGAGCACAGAGTAAAAAATACTGGAACTAGTCAGATATCCTGGCCCTGACATTTGTTACTTGTGTAACTCTGTGAAAGCAAGAAATTTAGTCTCTCTGTACCTCAGTTGCCTCATCTGTAAGATGAGAGTAATTAGACCTACACTGAAAGATTCCCATGGCAAATAAAATCACGTATATGAAGCAGCAGGTACATAATGCATGCTAATGAATGTTTCTTTCCTTTCTTTGCCTCATTTTGCCTGCCCTATTTAATTTGAAATGTAGGTGAAGATATTACTAATGTTTTGTTCTGTACACAGTCACCTTTTCAGGAACACTGACTACTCCATTAAAATCGTGATATTTATTGAGGTATTGATGTGAACAAAGAAGGGTTCAAGCATACCAGTAACATATTCAGATTACATTTAACTATGATTACTTTGTCTCAACTGTGGGGAACAAAAGCTATGTAGGAGACTGTGTAGGAGCATAGGGAATATCTATGCTACAGATAGTGTTCTGGGGATCACAGTGGCTGTGTGGGAGAGGGACATGAGCTGATTTGGTAAATTTGAGGCGGGAGAGTGGACAGATGTGGAAAGTGACTAGACCCAGGGGGTGAATGGAGAGAATGAGACAAAGATGCTCCTCTAAGTTTTGGCTTGGACACCTGGAGGCATGAGTACTGTCAATACCTGACAATTATCTTGATGACTGATTGATTGACTGCTGTTCCTGCAAAGCTGTGATGAGCTGGACAGACATCAGTGACATACTCCATGTGAATTCAGAGGTTTTCTAACAACGGTATAGTATTAAAGGAACTTTTGGCATGATCTACACAGGTAAATATGAAATACACGAAAATGTGTATACGTTTTTTAGGTAGTAATGCACTGTTCCAGAATTAATTATTGCCATATTCAGTTTTGCAGAAAATTTTTCTGTGGATACTGCCAGTCATGTAAGAACTCCCTGTTTTTCGACACATGTCACTTCTAGAAAAAGTTACTACAGGAAGTTAGCAGCCTTCCCCATGTTGTCTCCAGACGTTGAAAGCTCAGCTATGGCTACTGTGGGTGAGCAGTAGGGACGATGTCAGCTTCCATCCAGCGCTTTTTCTTCTGTCTGTGTTTTGACTGTCATCCTTTCAGCTTGTAACAGAAGGAATGGGTTTTCCTGTGGCTAGATGGGCCTGGGAGGTTTGAAAAGTAAATCATTAGAGGCTTTCATTATGAGATTGAAATATATTATTGATATGCTGAACTCCACATGGGTATAAAACGAAAGCAAAGTAAACAGAATATCTCCCCACTGACCCAAGTGAGGAATTTCCAGATGCTGTCACAGCAGGCTCTGTGGATGGAACCTTTGCTGCTTCCCAAAGGTCAAATTTATGACCTTTCCTTGACACACACACACACACACACACACACACACACCCTGAACACATGTGTGCATACATACATAGTCTTCTAAACTTGGTATAGTAAGCGTCTGATAGCATCTGTTGCTTTCCTGCCTTGAGTGGACTTTGGACAGTTAAGTTGAGTTTCAGGGGCACATGTGATTTAGACAGAAGAGTTTGCCTGCTGCTACATTAAAACCAAAATGGACAACACTGAGGTTCTTTTTTATTGTTCACAGTCTAATAGAATATCAGAGACAGGAGGGACATCTGACCTCAAACTCTTAATGTCACGGATGTAAAATGGCAGAAGGTGTGTTTTATCACACCGAAGCTCAGGCAGCTGCTTTGTGGCAGAACACAAATGAAAAAAAAAAAAAAAAAAGTCTTTCTTTTCCTTTCCACGTACATTTTATCATTATGTGTTATCTCCTTTTCAGTTTTCCCCAGTGACTGAAAGACAGTATGAATACTGCCAAACAGAGAATAATCTGGGAATCAGTTCTTCATTCCCTTTGTTTTCCCTATAAAAGTTTTATGTTAGGTAATGCTTTCTTTAGACTATTTTGGTTTCTGGTGTCACCTCTCCTTGCTGGGATCCTCATTCCATGAATATACCACGTGGAGGAAGAAAAGCAATCTGAGATTTAAAAAAAATGAGTTTCTACCAGTAGAGTTCAGTGGTCTAGTTATCTGAGGTGAAACATAATGGCTTTTCTCTTTCATTTGCTAGAAATGCATGCTTTAATTCATGCCCTGATGAGAGGGTCACTGTACCTCAGAACTGTATGTTCTTTCCATCACACAGTTTTCTTTAAGTATATTTATATTCTAAAATGCATTAAGTGTATTTATTTCTAAAATCTCATTTATGGCAAAGTTTATGATTCATACACAGAAATAAAGTAAATACACCTGAGGTAGAAGAAGAATTGTGGATTTTAGAGTAAGGCTCACCCTGGCTTCAAATCCCACCTCCTCCATTTCTGAGCCTTGAGAAACCACACAAGTCAAGCCATGTCCCTATTTTCTCAGTGGCATCATGTGTGAGTTGTGGCAACCACAGCATGGTTGCAAAGATGACATAAAATAATATATTTAAAAGCCTCACACACTGTAGGCCTTCGGGACGAGGCATGGCAAAGCAGGCTAAGCAGTCCATTCCCATTTGCTTGGTGTAATGTTCTGTCACAATTCTGTGAGCTACATTTGGACTATGTTATCCTGTTGTGGGAAAACAAAAATAAAAGTGCTCTGAAAGGAAAAATACTATGTAATGCAAAAAATTTAAGGGGATTATGATTGTCATCCTTTTGGTACTCATGAAATGATTGGACTATTTTTCAGCATTATTCCAGTCTTCAGAGAATGTATATGCAAAGGGAACTTCTAAGAGAGCAGTAGTCTCCCATTCAACCCCACTGAACATTTACGGTCCTGAAACCCCATGGCTTTTTAAGCAGGTGGTCAGTTCTGGTGCTGTCACAGCCCATCTTGACCAGGGAAAAGACCATGGCTGCCGTTCAGAGCCTGGCATGTACTTTGCCTATTGGTGAGGGCTCGGCTCTCAACTCCAAGAGCTGGACAACCTCTCCCAATGATCCCATCTCACTCTCTCATTTTACACACAAGGATGTAAGAGTCTATAAATTCCACTGGAAAACTCAGTGAATAAATTTGGCATCTAGCAGATGAATGACCTAAGTCGATTGTTCTGAGGTGAGGCAGGTTAAGAAAATTACCAAAAAACGTGAAACGACAGTGCTTTCAGATTTTAAAATTTGATGTGCTCAGTTTTAGTTTCTCTGGACATTTACTTTTATTTTCCTTGACTTTAATTTTCTTTCAACATGTAGATGATTGACAATTAATTCCAAAACAATACTTTAAGTTATTACTATGAAGGCATATGAAGGCATACTTTTTTCTTGAAGTTCCTTACTAAGCAACTGCTGTAGACAAACGCCTCCCTGTTTTTTTATTCTTTTTTTTTTTTCCCTGAGAGATGAGTGATTGTTTCCTTCCACAGGTTAAAATGTATCTCAAGGTCAGAGTATGTATTTTAGCTCTTAGCTCCATTGACTGAACTTTTTTCCTGACATGATTTGCTTCAATACTATTTACTTTTGTGTGTGTGTGTGTGTGTGTGTGTGTGTGTGTGACTTTTCTTCAATTATTGATTCATGTGGTTTGAGATCTTGGTTTGGGTCCTTTTATGCAACAGTTTTTTAGAGTAGTCCAAGTGGGAACATAAAAGAGGCTATTTTAGAGGTATTTTAATCTTAGCCCAAAGCATCTGGAACTTTCTGAGTGAATACATTCCCACAAGTATCATAATTTGCTGTAACAATTTTAATGAAAAAAAAATTGTGAATACCAGCCATGTGATACTTGCACAACTAAACCTAGACTCTAAGTCTAAAGAGTGTTTCTGTATTAGCTTCATTGAAGCTGCATTATCATTAGGGGCTAACTAAGTTCTATCATGTATAGTGAAACTGTGACCTGATCCAGGGCCAGATGTGAGTTGTGTACTATAGTTCCAGACACACAAGTTATATGGCAGGAGGTACTAGAGGTGGTTCATATTTTATTCACAGAATGTGATATAATCAAAGTATTCATATATGATTTGCTCCCAATCAGGAGGAAGTCAAATTATTAACACTGGATTATTAACCAAAGGATTCATTCCTTTGTTGAGTTTGTGAACAAAATTCAATTCATGTTTTAGGAGTTTTACAGTTACTTAAGAGAAGGGTTACATTTTAGAGACAGAAATATTATTTTTTTTCTGGTTATTAGTTCCCAGGTCATGCTAAATGATGTAGATGAACCCTGATAACAATTACCTATTTATGTGAATATTCCAAATAGTAGTTGGTGGGAATGAGATGACTGAAATATCTAAATACACGAGTCATTCGTTGACTTATTTATATGTTTACTTATTATTTTTGGAGGGAATATTAGGAATCATGTAGTCATGCCCAGCCTATGTTGGCAGAAATTTGTTTATACCTAGGATAAATAATAAAAACCCTAAGCAGATTAATGGACACCGTATTTCCCCTTTCTTTTTCTTTTTCCTTATTTAAATTGTAAACAATATATTCTATGAGGAACTGGAGAAGCAGTGAGTAGTCCAAAGCAAATAATTACCCTTTCTCTTTGTTTACAATAAGGTTCAGAGAGAACTGTTTTTCTTTTTCATTTAAAAAAAACCCCAACAACTCCCTCTTCTTTCTCCAGAAAAATTTAATGGTAAGAAGTAATCCCCAGCCTCCATAATGTCGTTAATAAGAATGGAAAGCACGGGGCATCAGCGTCACTGCCCGATGCTGATGCCTTCTTTCCCTTCCTGAGTGAGGAATGTTAACTGCATTGTGCTGTAATGAGCCATGCCCAAACTACTGTTTTCTGGTCCACTGTTTATTTGATTTCTTTATTGTAATGAAACTCAGATGGTTGGTGTTTACACTAGCAGTGTGCTGGGCGATCACGCTGGGAACCGTTCTAATTAGCTGCAAGTGGGTCTCAGAATTAGGATGGAGGAAAGAACAAATTTTTAGTAACGACTTTAAATTGAAGCCCTCATTTATTTTCATTATGGCCAGACCAGAAGCAAGCTAATGTTTCCCAGGTCTTTCCATGCAGGGCCTGTGGCTCAGCCCAGTGGAGTAGGATTTAGGATTTCAGATGCACTCAGCTTCCATTGCTCCAGGAAGGGGAGTTTTGAGGTAATACCTGAGTGGGCATCCAGCTGGAATTGTCACAGCAGAAGATAAAGTGCACAGGAGCAGTGAGGCACTTCTGTTCAACTTTGAGCACAGAAAAAGTTACGTTTTCTGAGTTCTGTGATCTGAGAACACCTTTTCATTTTCAGAAATGAAATCTTTTTAATGTTCATAGCAAAGTGACCAGTGAATTACATTTTACCTTTCACCATATAACAGAGACCACAGCCTAACAAGGATATGGCTTGCTCTAATGAGCCAGTGTTTACATATCTTCAGGATTTGTGGTGGTCATTCTTTGGAAGCAACTAATTGGTCAATCATAGGAGATTTGAACTATCTAGTCATACTTCATGGAGAGGGTATATATACTTTAACACATTTTCTGTAGCATAGAACATCATTTTAATGGTTACAACATGTGGCCAGATGTCTTCTAAGGCTTATTTTGAAATGTAATTCTAGTATGTGAATTTGTAAAATATGATTTGTAAAAGCTGCAGTAGTCTTACTGGGGTAATCAGAAGTTCGTTCCTCTCTGTAGAGGCATCTATATACATGTCTTTGCCTATTTGTTTTCTTATCAACTGACATTGGGGGTGACTTTAATGAGAGTTAGAAAAGAGCAGAGTTTAAAATATTTGATGATCACTATATAGAAACTCAAATGTGTTTTGCAGAAAATAATACAACCGTGTTTTTAATCTTGTACTGGAAGACTTTTTTTTCTGTTCTTTAGAATGTGGCAGTGGTAATAATTTGACTTCCTCCTGATTGGGAGCAAATCATATACATATCTGATAAGGTACTTATACTTAGAATATATAAAGAACTCTTAAAAACACTTCGCAGTCACTGGGATTGCCATAATCATGAGACAGATAATAATAAGTATGGGTGAGGATGTAGAGAGATTGAACTCTTATCCTCTGCTGGTAGGAATGTATGTAAAATGGTGCAGCCGCTTTGGAAAATAGTCTGACAGTTAAGTATAGAATTACCACGTGATCCAGAAATTCCACCCATAGGTATATACCCAAGAGAAATGGAAACACACGTTCACAAAAAAAAAAAAAAAATGGTACATGAATATTATTCACATTATTGATAATAGCCAAAAGGTGGAAACAACAAACATGCCCATCAGCTGATGAATGAGTGAGCAAAATGTATTTCCATACAATGGAAAATTGTATATCCTACAATGGAATACTATATTTCTTTAAAAGGAATGAAGTACCAGTACGTGACACAACTAGATGAATTTTGAAAATCTTATACTAAGTGAAAGAAGCCACTTACAATCCAGGTCGTATGGTCTCATTTATGTGAAATGTGCAGTATGAGCAAATCTATGAAGTCAGAAAGTAGATTAGTAGTTGCTTAGGGCTGGGGAAGGGGATGATGAAATTTTGAGGGTGATAGCGAAAGGGTGTGGGTTGCTGAATGTATTCTAAAATTGATTGGTTGAATATATCTGTTAATATACTAAGAAACATTGAGGTGAGTATTTTAAATAGGTGAATTGTATGGTATATGAATTATATCTAAAGAAAGCTATAACAAAAAAATAAATTGATTACCTGCTTTAATTTTATATATATATATATATATACACACACACATATATACATATATATAATTAATTATATATATGTGTATGTATGTATGTATGTGTGTGTGTGTATATATGAGAATGGACCTATCAAATTTTATATATATATATATATATATGTATATATATATACACGCACACACACATACATATAGACACATATATAATTAATTATATATGTGTGTATATATATGTGTGTATATATATGTATGTGTATATATATATACACATATATACACATATACACACATATATATAACTATATATATGTGTGTGTGTGTGTGTGTGTGTATGTATATATGAGAATGGACCTATCAAAAAGTGTTTTTGCAACAACCAGGTATGCAGGACTCTGCAGTTCTAGGAAAGTGCAGTGTATTTCCTTTTCCCAGCTTTGACTCATCTTGTCCCTTGTCTGGAATGTCTTTCCATTGTTTCAAGTCTTCTCATTCTCAGTGGTCGACCACCAATGCTCTTGTCTTCTATGCAGCCTTCCTTGATGAGTCTGCCTGGAAGACTTTCCCTTGGTGCTTTTACAGCACTGATTGGTAACTACCATGTCCTGCAGGTTGATCAGAAGCATCTCTTAGACATGACTGAGTCTAAGCCCATCATTTTGTAGATGAGATGCACCAACACATATGGAAGAAAACTGCCCTGCTCAAAGTCACCCAACTCTTTTAAATGTAATCAAGGTTTCAGTTCTTTATAGACTCTGGAAGCCAAGGCTGAAGTGCCTCCAACCCTCAAAAAATGAAAGAAGGAAAAAAAAATGTCTATTTTCTATTTAATTTTGTCACCATAAAATCATCTTTGCTTCGATACACCTGCAACTTCTAGCTTGATTGTGGGACTCCAGGAGTTGATATTGGAGGAAAGAAGGTCTGTCTATGATTCAGAAGGTTATGTTGGAAGAGCAGGCCAATTTAAAGCTTTATGTTTTAATTGGATTTCAACTCAAAAGATTCCTAACAACACACTTCTGTCCTGTTGCTAGTAAAGACATGTGTGTTCTGTGGTGACACCGAGTTTAAATGGTGGTTGTTTTCTGTATGAGACAATACCCAGGATCTTTATGATGACTTCTCCCTTGCATAATATCAGAGACATGATTTATGCACGATTTTAAAGAGACCTTTGAGGTAAAATGAGGCAATAGTCTAATGGAAAAAAAGAGAATAGCATAAGCTTTATGGGAATTCACTTTTAATCCAATTCACTGCACAGATTTTTGTGAGAGCAAATTGAATGTGAAGAAGTCTAGTTCTTGGACCTATAAGAACGAACTTGTTCTTTTCTGTCCTCAGAAGAGATGATGGGTATAAAGTAAATAATACCTCTCTACCTCGTGGCCTTGCTATGAAAGTGCATTAGAAACTATGGAAGCAAAATTTCTGGAAGTTGCAATATAGAGTTTGTAAGAATTATATCTACATTTTCTCAGCTTAAAGATCATTTTTCTGTTTCTATGGCATCCTTACTGTTGGACTAAGAGCTACAGGCAGTTAAAAAAAAAATGGTGCATGAGATGGTCCCTGTCTTTGAAAACATACCACTCTTTTTCTTCTGTCTGCTCTAATGTGATCAGCAGGCCAGGGAAGTTGCTTCTCTTGGCATGGAGTGTCCTGTCTTCCAATTTCTCCTCCTGCAAATGAAGGCAGAGGTATAAATCAGGTCAGTCTTGCTACTCCAGTCTATTCTCTGTCAGAAAACTCTGAATAAACCTAGTTTTTAAATCTTATTTGGGCTAGCCACCATTGCACCTATTTTCTCTGTCAGATAAACACAAAGAGAAGTCTTAGATTTTTGCAAACCTCCAATGTATTATGCTTAGCACAGGGAGATCCCTAGGGTAGAAATTCAAAGGCATTTAGGGGCAGAAGTACAACTTGAGAGACGCAGATCCTGGGGAAGCCACCATGGCCATCCGTGACTCATGTGCTGCTGGAGCTAATATTATGGTCATAACAGCATTTTAAGCATTGATTCTGGGAATTAGACTATTAGAGCTGAGCTGAATTAGATCTGGATTCCAGATGGGATGCAGAGCAGGTGTGCTTGGCATTTTGCTCTATGAATGTTTGTCCTGTCAACAGTTGGTATTGGTAAATCAGGTATTCCTAATTCTGTTCCTTTGTGCCTTATTTTTAACTTCATCTCACATCAAGGAAAACATGATGGAAGGAGAACTGCTGGCTTTATTGTCGCATCTGAAGACTTCTGAAGTTACCTCTTCTACATACTGTGGGTTTCTAATTCTCTTTGGATTATTTAATCATGAGTGCCTTGGTCCTGGTTGTGGATTTCCAGGATGCCCCTCATAAGGGTAAAGGAAGGATAAGGACCTGGAGGCCCTTATAATAGAGGCTCTGTCATCATCTTGGCTTGAAGTATAGAAACATCTCAATGTGATTACTATAAGGCCTGAAGTTAAAAGGGGATTTTTAAAAAGTATTAAACAATAGGACTCTCTCCAGGGGATTAGATTTTTTTATTACTTTGGAAGGAATAAAATCAATTTCAAAATTGATTTGTGTCATACAGTAAGAAAAGGATTAGTAGGAGAATGAATTTTCAAAAATGAAGGAAGAAACAGGAATTTTACTTTGTGCAAAAGTGAGATCACAAAGGAAAGACCAAGGAGATATCCAAAAACAAAAACATTTCCTGTAATTGCTTTTAAAAATGGGACCAGGAGAAAGGAATATTTTAGTTGTGACTGTATTAGGAATGATAACAACGATAACTGTGGCCCAAAGACATGGAACAGATGACAGCGGGCAAAACTCAGAAAGGGAGCAAATGACTTCCTCAGAGAAAAATCAGATCTAGACGTTAGGGAGAGTCCCTCTTAAAGCTAAAACCAGGGGTTTAATTAAAGAAGCAAATTAGGAGCAGTCCTGAAAGGTTGGAAGAGCTACTTAGAGCAAATTTGGATGGATTTGAGAGGGCGTGGCTGGGAGGACCGGAACTGAATCCTGCTAGCGCTAGGAGGTGAGCCTGCAGATGACAAGATTATTAAACAGGGCAGCAGGCTCGGCCCGTACTGCCAGGAAACATGCTCTCGGGACTTAGGATTCATGAGTCTGAGCCAGCCGTCTCAAGTTGGCTGTCTTTGGGCTACATTAGGTCCAGAAACATATTTTGTTTTGCTAATACAGTTTTTAAAAATATTCATTTTCAAATAAGAAAATGGTGGTTTCAAATAAAACGGAGTAAAACATCCCAGGGATAGGCGCTATGGCATTCCTGGGTCCAGTGCCTCATAGAGCAGCAGTCAGCTGGAGCTAAGCAGTGGAAGTCATTCCAGGTGGGGAATTCTTTCTTCTGGTTCATGTCTCCACTCACCCAGCCTTCCCTCCTTTATGTCATCTATGTGGTCTCAGCAGACATTTGGGTTTGTGACATCCGTTTAAAAGGAAGATATAGGCAAGGAGAGCCTGGGTGGCTCAGTCGGTTAAGCTAAGCGTCCCACTTTGGCTCAGGTCATGGTCTCATGGTTTGTGAGTTTGAGCCCCGCTTTGGGCCCTGTGCTGACAACTCAGAGCCTGAAGCCTGTTTTAGATTCTCTCTCTCTGGCTCTCTCTCAAAAATAAATAAACATTAACAAATTTTTTAAAAAGTAAGATATCGGCAAAACGAGGCACACTAAAGGGCAAATGGCTGGCAAATGGAAGGATAGTCCAGACCTGGGCTAGAAAATGGAGTGAAGGAAGGATGTCACAGGATGTCAGGGGTTAGGTTAGTGCTGGCAGCAGTGTCAAATGGGTCAGCTTTGGGTGAACAAGAGATGCTCTTGGCAAACCCCTAAATCATTTATAGCTCTTATTAGGTAGATTATTATAAGACTGAATCCAGAGATACGTGTGTCTGGAGATATGGGCAGATTATCACCATCCAAAATCCAGAGATTTGTGTTTGAAAAAAAAAATTTCAGGGGTCATGGGTCAGGTGCTCAAATAACTATAGATAAATGGTTGAATCTTGCCAGCTCTGTGGCTATAGGGAATCACCTGTCCTGAGGCAAAGGAGGGCGTGCCCTCTGTAAAACTATTCAAATGAAGAACAGAAACTCTGGGGCTTGTCAAGATAAAAGCAAACAAAAACATACTTGTAGAACACTAGTATTTCTAGTTTATAGAGTTTGAGGGAAATTGATAGGGAATGGCATTGTTGGAAGAAGATACAACCATAAGAGAAACAGTTTTGTTTTGAAGGACCGGACAGTTGAATACTGCAAGTGGCCTTTTTATTCTTTTTATTGTTATGTAGCAGAATATCAAAACTTGAATTAGTATTTTAATAGTTGTAACAAATGGCCTTAAGTGGAGGCCATTTTTTTTTCTTTAGGAAAGTAGCTATAATGTGGAAAGTGAGGGCATGGAAATAGCGTGTTCAGAGAGTAAAACATTTGTGTCCTCCCCAAATTCATATGTTGAAATCCTAGCCCCTAATTGATATTATTAGGATTGGTGGGAACTTTGGGAGGTGATCAGGCCATGAATGTGCAACCCTCATGAAAGAGATTAGTGCCCTTAAAAAAGTGACACCAGGGAACTCTCTTTTCCCTTTCCACCATATTAGGGTGCAGTGAAAGGATGGCCATCTATGACCCAGAAAGTGGGCTTTCATCAGGCACCAGATGTGCTGACACCTTGATTTACTAGCCTCCAGAATTGTGACAGGTAAATATTGTTTAAGCCACCCAGTCTAGGGCAGCTTAGACTACAGCAGCCTGAATGAACTAAGACAAAATAAACTTGCATAAAAATAAACATGAGTATAAAGATAGAAGAGAACAGAGATGATGGAGAAGAGTTAAGGATTGGAAAGGAGCCAAAGAAGAAATGTGACCAGTGAAAAATTCCAAAGGTCAGAGTGTCTGAGAGACTTACAGGAACAAGCAACAACAGTGACAACAACAAAAGGGTGACAGACTCATAGCTATAGAGAACAAACTGGTGGTTGCCAGAGAAGAGGGCGTCAGGGGCCGGGAAAATAGGTGAAGGGGAGTAAGAGGTACAAACTTCCGGCAATAAAATACAGAAGTCATAGGGATAAAAGTACAGCATAGGGAACTTAGTCAATGATATTGTAATAACTTTGTATGGTGACAGATGGTGACTACATTTATCATGGTGAGCATTTCTTAATGTGTATAATTACAGAAACACTATGTTGTACACCTGGAACTAATAAAATACTATTTTATTACACTTTAATTAAATTTAATTGATACTTTAATACTTATACTTGAAATTTAATTTATACTTTATACTTTAATTTAAAAAAATAAGGATGATCTATATCCACTACCGTTTTTAATTATGTGCCATAATCTCCCTCACATCCAGAACTTTCATGAAAATCTACTTACTGTAGAAATGCCATGTTTTTTTGAGGGGGAGAAAAGAAGAGAGCTGAGTTCCATGTCTAGAACAGAGGAAGGAAAATGCCCCTAGGAGATGAGATACAAGCAAAATGAACTGAGATCAAAAGTCCAGCAAGAAAAAGAATTTGAAGCTAGATGTGACCATGAAAACATGAGACTGGTATTTTGCAAAAATCTTGGGGAAAGCTAGGCATGTCCCACAGGATGTGGAATAGGGGCTCAAGCCAATTTTATTTAAATCTCAAAGGATCAAATGGCCTTAGGCGACATCACATTACAATTTTAGTTTTCCCGATGCAGAATACCTGATGCTCATTGAGTTTTCTTTCCTTTTAATAAACTTCCTGCTGATCTAATAATAAGCTGGCCAATGCAATGCTGAGACCACCTTGGAACACCACCTCCTGGTGTGAATGTGGGAAGAGGCACTTGAAGGGGCTGCTGATTCTGGACTGAGGGTTTTCCACTTGGAATCCTGGTTCCAAGTTATAGTCCTATTAGAAGGATCCCCAAGGAATACGCAAATGTGCTCTAGTATCCAGTCACCTGTTGGCAGACTCCAAATAAAAGTGAAACAAGGAGACTTCAGAATAACCAAGTTTATGGTAGTTGGCTGGAATAGGGTTTGAAAAAATAAATACCGCCTTCTTCCTTGGAATGTGCAATTCCTGTGTGCCAGTTGATGAGACTGAAGAAATTCTTGTATGTGAAACATTCCTATGCTGAAATCTCAGTGGTAAATCAAGAGGATGTGTGTTTGCGGAGACTAAAAATCTGTAGTTACTTTGCAGAGACTAATGGCCCCAGGATAGATAAGTCTAGTAGAAAACTTGAGTAAAAGGCTAAAGAGTTTTCTTCTGTGAGATACTATTAAGCATGCTCAACTAATTTATTGAGGATATTACATTATAAAACCTTTAAAAATTATACAGTTCATTCCACTTAGCAACCAAGAGTCCCTCCAGAGAAAAGGGACATCATTTGAAATGACATCAAATTTGGCTGAGGTTGATAAGGTTGATAAGTCTTTCTTTAGAAATTTAGACTTAACCTGTGTCCTCTCTTTTTTCTTAGTGGTATAGACTGGAATAAATCTTATCTCCTTATGGTACTCATATGCTGTTTGGTAGTAGTAAAAGTAATTTATAGTAAAAAAGATAAGGTTTTTGAATATTAGTGAACCAAACTTGATGTACCCCTAAAATTTGGCTCAGGGCAGGACCAGGAAGATTTTAAAATTCAGCAGTAGTTGCTATTCAGAAGGTTGTTCTAGTACCATTGCCAGTAAAAACTCAAAGTGAAAGGTCTAATGTAGCACACATTGGATTTGAAAAACTATGTTCAGGATAACAAGGCAATTGCTTCTGGCTTGCTCTCTCTCTCTCTCTCTCTCCCCCCCCCCCCCCCCCTTAAGAAGTGTCCCAAATTGCTTTTGACTGTTCTAATGTTCTGAGTGTATAGGGAGGGTCAGTGCAGGCAGGAATGTCTGTACATCCACATCATCTTTTACAAATACACACAAAAAAATTAATTAAAATGATTAGTTATGGGGCTCCTGGGTGGCTCAGTTGGTTGAGCGTCCGACTTCGGCTCAGGTCATGATGTCACAGTTCGTGGGTTCGAGCCCTGCATCAGCCTATGTGCTGACAACTAAGAGCCTGGAGCATGCTTTGGATTCTGTGTTTCCCTCTCTGCCCCTCCACTGCTTGTTTTCTCTCTCTCTCTCTCTCATAAATAAGCAAACATTTAAAAATGATTGATTAATTAGTGCATGAGTTATTTGAGGCTTTTGTTTCTCGTATGTTGAAGTGTAACCTATTTGGGGAGGTACAGTTCAAGCTAGGAAAGGCAGAAGGAAAGGAAAGAGAGCTTGAAAGTTGGATGCATGGAGTATTGTGTTGAAGCTAACACCTAGTGATGTAACTCAAAGAATTGCCTGCCAGTGAGATGAAATATGACATTGGGGGGTGGCGGGTAGGAACAGCAGGAGCCTCAGGTCCACTGTACCAGGTTCATCTGATTGTTACTTTGGTGGTTTATTCCATATTAACTTGTTAAAGGACTTTCACGTTGATGGCACCACCAAGGGCTAAAAGTGACATTAATAATAACTCCCATGACCTGAGTACCTATTGCATGCCAGTCTCCTGGTAAGCACTTTAAAATTTTTTTGTAACTGAATTTCTACCATCCTGTCTGTGAAGCAGCTGTCCTTATTCCTGTTTCATGGGTGGATGAAAAATGAGCTAGATGAAACAATTTTTTTTTCCTTTCTCTTTGGTATAATTGAAAGACAATGAGTTTACAATAACTAAGACTCATGTTTATCTTTCACCTGACCTGGGACATAGGAAAAACTGCACACTGTACATTTATGGAGGGAAGATCTTTGTTGAATGTGAATTTAGATATTAACATTGTATCTACATGAAAAGGAAGTCCGAGTTTTTATTTTTTATTTTTTTTAATTTTTTTAATGTTTATTTTTGAGAGAGACAGAGTATGAGCGGGGCAGGGGCAGAGAAAGAGGGAGACACAGAATCCAAAGCAGGCTCCAGGTTCTAAGCTGTCAGCACAGAGCCCGACGCAGGGCTCGAACCCACAAACTGTGAGATCATGACCTGAGCCGAAGTCGGACGCTCAACCAACTGAGCCACCCAGGCGCCCCATGAAGTCTGAGTTTTTCTAAAGAACAAATTAGAGTCAGTACGTTTAATGTGGTACGTGCAAAGGTCATAGCAGGCACTCTGTGCTCTCTACTTTCTTCTTGCTAGAGTCAGACTTCGTTTTCTCAGCTTAGTGTAATGGGAATAAGCATCAGACTGGAAAGTGCCTGGAGTTTTTACTGAAACACACCTGAGATTTAAGCCTTGCTCTAGTATTTAGTTACTGTATAGAGTTCTGCCAGTTGTTCAACCATCACAAACTCGCAGGTAAACTTGGGTATTTAATTTAGATTAAAGATAATGTATACAAAATGCTTGTTATATAGTGTGCATGCTATACATGGGAGCTATTTTTTACCTCAGTAGTTAGGGAAGTTTTCTAAAGAACATCATTGTCCAGTATGGTGGAATTAGAATGCATTTGCTTTAACCATGCATTATGGATTAATACTCTACAGATTTATCTATGAGCTTCTTGACTCTGTGTCTCTTCATCCTTCAGCCAGGATCTGTAGGGGTAATCAGTTCCTTGTATTTTTACCTATTACCTTGCCAAAACTAGACTACAGATGCCAGAATTTGAGGATTTGGTGTCAAATCTGTATGAGTTAGTCTAGTTTTGTAACTGTGTCCTTTCAACTGTCGTCTCTGGTGAGCACTAACATTTAGTGTGTTCTCAAGAATACCCATCAGGATGCCTTCTCCTCTTCTGCCAGGGGGTCTTTCTGTCAGTAGGATTTTCTTTATGAGATCAAGGACAACTTGGGGTTTGATCACTAACATCCACGCCAACTTTTGCTTCTCCCTGTTTCCATCCTGTGAAGTTTGTTTACTGGGGTCATTAAAACTATCTTGTTACTGTTTGATTTGATTTAAAATTTAGTTGGTCCTGTGATAACCAAACAGCTTTCCAGATTTCTGCTTAAACATACCCAGACAATTTTATTGGTAAATAGCCTTTGAATGTTTAGCTATAATCTAGGTTTCTGGAGTCTTTTCATTTGTATCCATATAAAAATGGAGTTCTAGTACACAGACTTTTATGAGATATAATGTGAAAATGGGAATTAAGTGCTTGATGTCAGCTCAGCATATTGTAACACCTCCCTTTGTTCGTCATAGTCAGAAGTTGATCTGTTTCACATGGTAGGAGCCAATACTTTACAATTCTTAAATGGAAGTAAATCTAAAGTATATCACGCCCTAACATATGTTTTAAATAGCTTTTTTTCCTGATTATAAAACTAATGGATATATATTGTAAAAAATTCAAAGTAAAAAGAAACATATAAAAAAACAGTTACCATCCACCTCATGGATATTATACTTTGTTATTCAACATTCCATACATTTCTCTATGCATTCAAATATTTTATTTTTATTTAAAAAAATTTTTCATGTTTATTTTTTGAAAGAGAGAGAGAGAGAGAGAAAGAGAAAGAGGCAGAGAGAGAGGGAGACACAGAGTCTGAAGCAGGCTCCAGGCACAGAGCCCGACATGGGGCTCAGACTCACAGACCACGAGATCATGACCTGAGCTAAAGTCGGATGCCTAACCGACTGAGCCACCCAGGTGCCCCTGCATTCAAATACTTTAAAAGAGGGTCTTGTTTTTAAATCTTTTTATTGGCTTTTTGTTGTACAATTACATACAGTAAAATTTATCAGTTTTTAAATGTACAGTTCATTGAGTTTTGTCAATTGTACACTCTTATAACCACCATCATCATGATAATAGAATGTTTTCATCATCCCAAAATATTTCTCACATTCATTTAAAATTAGTTCACGCCACTATCCCTGGCTTCTTGGAATTGATCTGTTTTCTCCCCGTCCTCCTCCCTCTTTCTCCCCCTCCTCCTTCCTCTTCCTCCTTATTTTGAATATAGTTGATATGTGATGTTACATTAGTTTCACTTATACAACATAATGATTCAACAACTCTATATATTATGCTGTGCTCACCAAAAGTATAGCTATCATCTGTCACCTTGCAACATTATTACAATTCCATTGACTGTGTTCCCTATGCTGTACCATTTATCCCTGTGACTTATTCATTCCATAACCGGAAGCTTGTATCTCCCACTCCCCTTCACCTATTTTGCCCATCCCCCCCCCCCCCCACCTCTCTCCTCTGGCAGTTCTCTGTATTTATGGATCTGTTTCTGCTTTTGTTTGTTTGTTCATTTGTTTTGTCTTTTAGATTCCACATAGAAGTGAAATCCTATGGTTGTCTTTCTCTGACTTATTTCACTTACCATAATACCTGCTAGGTCCATCCATGTTGTCACAAATGGGAAGAGCTCATTCTTTTTTATGGCTGTGTTCTGTTCCATTGTGTGTGTGTGTGTGTGTGTGTGTGTGTGTGTGTGTGCGCGCGCGCGCGCGCGCGCATGTGTATATATACACCACATCTTCTTTATTTATTAACTGATAGACTTTGGCTACTTCCACATACTGGCTATTGTTAATAATGTTGTAATAAACATAAGGATGCCATATATCTTTTAAAATTAGTGTTTTTGTTTTCTTTGGGTAAATACCCAGTGGTAGAATTATTGGATCATAGGGTATTTCTATTTTTAATTTTTTGAGGAACCTCCATACTGTTTTCCACAGTGGCTGCACTAATTTGCATTCCCACCAAGAGTTCATGAGGCTTCCTTTTTCTCCACATCCTTGCCAACAGTTGTTATTTTACTGTCTTTTTGATTCTGGCCATTCTGATAGGTATAAGGCGATATCTCATTGTGGTTTTGATATGCATTTCCCTAATTTGCAAGATTGGTGATGTTGAGCATCTTTTCATGTGTCTGTTAGTCTTCTGTGTATCTTCTTGGGAAAACTGTCTATTCACATCCTTTGCCCATTTTAAAATTGGATTACTTGGGGTTTTCTTTTTGATATTGAGTTGTATAAGTCTTTTATATATTTTGGATATGAATCCCTTATTAAGTATATTGTATGCAAACATTTTCTCCCAATCAGTAGGTTGTCTTTTTCTTTCATTGATGGCTTTCTTTTCTGTGTGGAAGCTTTTTATTTTGATGTAGTCCCAATAGTTTATTCTTGCAACTTACCTGTTTTCTTAATTTCCTTTTTGGATTGTTCATTATTGGCATATAAAAGCAGTTGATTTTTGTGTGTTGATTTTGTGTCCTGCAACTTTGCTGAATTCATTTGTTAGATATGATATTTTCCCTTTTTAATGTATTCTATGGGATTTTCTCTATATAGGATCATGTCATCTGTGAATAGAGATAGTTTCACTTCTTTCCAATTTGAATACTTTCCCCCCCCCCCCCCCTTGCCTAATTGCTCTGGCTAGAACTTCCAGGACACGGTTGAAAAGCAGTATTGAAAGCAGGAATCCTTGCCTTGTTCCTGATCTTATGGGGAAAGCTTTCAGTCTCACCATTAAGTATGATGTTACCTATAGTTTCTCATAAATATCCTTTATCATGTTGAGGAATTTCCCTTATATTGCTATTTTTGTGAGTGTTTTTATTACAAAATGCTGTTGGATTTTGTCAGATGGTTTTTCTGCATCAGTTGAGACGATCATATGGTTTGTGTAATCCCTTCCATCAATGTGATATATTGATTTTTTCATGTTCAACTACCCTTGTGTTTCTGAGATAAACCCCACTTAGTAATGGTGTATAATCCCTTCAGTACAGTTTTAGGTTTAGATTGCTAGTGTTTTGTTTAGGATTTCTACATTGATAATCATAGGTTATTGGTCTTTAGTTTTCTTTTCTGGTGCTTTCTTTGTCTGGCTTTGGTTTCAGTGTAATGCTGGCCTTAGTATGAGTTAAGAACTTTCCCATCCTACTTCACTGAGTGGAAGATTTTGAGGAGAATGGGTGTTAATTCTTCTTCAGATGTTTGCTAGAATTTACCAGAGAATCCATCTTTTCTTTGTAGTCAGGTTTTTGATTACTGTTTCAATCTCTTGTTATAGATCTGTTCACATTTGTTAATTTCTTCTTGAGTCATTATTGGTAATTGGCATGTCTCTGGAAATTTTTCTCTTTCATCTAAATAATTTGTTGGCACACAATTTTCCATAGTATTCTGTTATAACTCTTTTTATTTCTGTAATGTTGGTAGTGATGTCTCCACTCTCATTTCTGATTTTAGTTATTTGTGTCTTCTCTGTTTTTCTTGCTCAATTAATTTTATTGATCTTTTCAAAGAACTGATTTTTGGTTTTGCGATTCTTTTTATTGTTTTCTATTATTTATTTCATTAAAATCACCATACTTTTTATTATTTCCTCCTTCTGCTACCTTTTGGTTTACTCTTCTTTTTCTCGCCTCTTAAGGAATAAAGCTATGGTCAGTTGACAGAGGAAGAGAAGAACCAAGCCTGGTTTATACATAGTTGTGCATGATATACAGGTACCACCCTAAATTGCAGAGTGGCAGTGCTTTCTGGGACACCCCTAGTGAAGGCAGAACTTTGAGAAGTGATCCTGGTTATTCACTTTGCTTTGAAGGAGAAATGGCCAGACATGCAATTATAATCTGATTCATGGGTTGTAACTAATGGTTTGGCTGGATTGTTAGAGGCTTGGAAGGAGTATGAGTGGAAAACTGGCAACAATGAAATTTGGAGAAGAGATACGTGAATAAATCTCTCTGAATGAGCAAAAAATATGAAGATATCTGTATTCCATGTGAATGCTCACCAAAGGTTAATAATTAAGTGTATAGGATGGCTTCTCCTGTGGATACCAATCAGCCTCTTTCTTCAGGCACCCCTGTCATTGCCTAATGGACTTAGGAACTAAGTGGCCATGGTGGCAAGGTTGGAGCATAGGCTCAGCAACATGGACTGCTACTCATTAAGGCCAACCTAGTCATGGCCACCCCTGAGTGCCCAGGCTGCTAGCAGCAGAGACTAATACTTAACCCCTGTTATGGCAGCATCACCAAGGGTGATCAACAAGCTACCTGGTGGCAGGTTGATATATATTGGACTGTTTCTGTCATGGAAGAGGCAGCATTTTGTGCTTACTGGAGTAGACACTCTGAATATGCATTTGCTTTTCTTGCTTGCAGTGTTTCTGCCAAAGCTGCCTTTGGTGGATTTACAGAATGGCTTATCAATGATCATCATATTTCTCACAATCTTGCTTCAATCCAGGAACATACTTAACAGCAAAAGAAGTGTGGCAATGTACTTATGCTTATGGAATTCATTGGTCTTACCATGTTTCTACCCTGTTGAAGGAGCTGGCTTCAAAAGATAGTGGAATGACCTTTTGAAGACTCAGTTACAGTGCAAACTAGGTGGCAGTACTTTGCAGGATGGGGACAGGGTTTTCCAGAAAGCTGTATAAGCTCTAAATCAGCATCCAATATATGGTGATGTTTCTTTCCTAACCAGAATTCATGGGTCCAGGAATCAAGGGTTGGAAATGGGAGTGGGCATCACTCACTTTTAACCCTAGTTACCCACTAGGATAATTCTTGTTTCCTGTTCTCATGACCTTATGCTCTGTTGGCCTAGAGGTCATTTCTTCCAAAGGGAGAAATGCTTCAACCAGGAGACACAACAATGATTCAATTGAACTGGAAGACAAGATTGGTGCTCAGCCACTTTGGGCTCCTCATGCCACTAAGTCAACAGACAAAAAGGTAGTTACTGTGGTGGTTGGGATGATTGATCCTGACTACCAAGGAGAAATTGGACTACTGCTCCATAATGGAAGTGAGGAAAAGTATGTCTGGAATACAGGGGACCCCTTAAGGTGTTTTAGTATTACCACGCCCTGTGATTAAGGTCCATGGAAAAATCCAACAGCCTAATCCATTCAGGAATTGAAGGTTTAGGTCATCCCACATGTAAAGAATCATGAAACAAACAAAACTGGCAGAAGCTTTACTGAAGGCAAAGGAAATTCAGAGTGGCTGGTTGAAAACATTAGCTATAAATACCAGCAATAACTATGTGATCAATTACAGAAATGAGAACTGCAATCGTTGTGAGTATTCCATATTCCTCCTTATTTAGTTATGAATATATTTGCAAAGTATGTATCATATATTTGTTTACTTCGCTCCATTATACCCTTATTATATAACATAAAGTATATTTATTTTAGATCATAGTATTTAGGTATTAATTTATTTTATATCGTAGTATTTCAGTTACAGATTTCAGGGAGAAGAGTAAGCATCACTCAAGGACTTTTCCTCTTCTGTGGAAGGTGTTAGTGTGTTTCAGTTGTACACAGGATAGTTGTATCATATAAGGAGGAATTATGACCTTATCATTGTCTATTTGGAGATTTAATATGATTTAAGGAGATATGTATAGGTGTCAAGTTGACAAGGAGTGGACTTGTGATCTTTAATTTTATGTTTCAAATAAAGACTCAGATATTTGGTTAAACATTATTTCTGGGTATGGCTATGAGGGTGTTTCTGGATACAATTAATATTTGAATTGGTAGATGAGTAACGCATATTGCCCTTCCAAATGTGAGTGGGCTGCATCCAATCCAGTGAAGGCTTGAATGGAATTAAAAGCTGAGTAAGAAGAAATTCTTTCTCTCTGCCTGCTCTTGAGTTAGGACATCAGTCTTCTCCTACCCTCAGACTTGGACTTGGACTGGAACTTATAATATTGACTTTTCTGTTTCGTAGGTTCTCAGACCCAGGCTGGTCCTAGACCATTGGCTCTCTTGAGTCTCCAGCTTGCTGACTACAAATCTTAGACTTCTCAGCCTCCATCACTATGAAAGCCAGTTCCTTGTAGTAGGTCTCTTAATATGTAGAGAGAAACAAAACAATAGACATACATACATACATAAATCTAGCTCTGGAACTACATATAGATCTAGATTCCTGTATCTCTTAATGGTTCTGTTTCCCTAGAGAACCCAGACTAATACACTTAATTGCAACATGGATAAAGCTTGAAAATATTATGCTTTTAAAAGCAAGAAGATATTTACAAAAGGCCACATATTATATGATTTCATTTTTATGAAATGTTCAGAATAGGCAAATCCATAAATAGGAAGTGGATTAGTTGTTGCATAGGACTTGGGAAGTTGGGGGCAAATGGGTAATGATTTGTAATGCATAGGGTGTTTTCTTTTGTCAGTGATGAAAATGTTTGAAATTGATTGTGGTGATTGTTACACGATTGTGTGCATACAGTAAATACCATTGAATTGTACACTTTATATTTGTGTATTGTGTGGTATGTGAATTATATCTCAGTGATTGTTATATAAAAAATCACTTGGCTCTTTACTTATGGAATGGATGTATATCTTGATTGTCCATGTATTCCGTCACTCTGTATTTCTGTCTTTCTGCCAATACCACATTGTCTTGATTACT
This sequence comes from Panthera uncia, assembly GCF_023721935.1. Taxonomy (NCBI): domain Eukaryota; kingdom Metazoa; phylum Chordata; class Mammalia; order Carnivora; family Felidae; genus Panthera; species Panthera uncia. Next base: position 22,808,381 of record NC_064814.1, on the reverse strand, counting down.
GTAACCCTATAGTAAATATAATCAAGGAATGCAAATTATCCATTATTTTTCTTCTTTTTCAAACTGCTTTGGCTATTGGGCATTCTTTGCATTTCCTTGTAAATTTTAGAGTAGGCTTATCAAATTCCATAAAAGGAACTACTGGGATTTTGATTGAGATTGCACTCAGTCTATACATCTTGGAATAATTCTTTATTCATTTAGATGTTCTCTTGTTTCTCATCAGTTATATTTTATTAGCTATATGCCTAAGTATTTCATTTTTTATTGTAATTGCTGTTTTATCACCTTTGTTCATGAGAGTTGTATTCACTGGATATAGAATTCTATGTTGGGTTTTTGTTTGTTTGTTTGTTTTTTTTTAACTTTCAGTATTTTAAAGAGGGTTTTCCTGTTATTTATCTCCTGGCATGCTTAGTTTTGGGCCAAAAAATATGTGTGCAATTTGAATTAAAAGGTAATTCTTGTCTGTGTTCCTCTGCATATAATGTGTTTTTACCCTACATTATTTTGAGACTTTTCTCCTTATCATTGATTTTTAGCAATTTGATTATGAAGTACCACTGTATGGTCACCTGGGTTTGTTGAGTTTTTTTGGATTTGTGTGTTTAGAGTTTTCATCAAATTTGGAAAAAATTAACCATTATTCCTTCAAGTATTTTTTTTCCCTCTCTCCTTTTTGCTACCCTTTCACCTGCCTGGGGTTATGGGTCCACATGTGTGATACCATTTCTCTCTTTTTTTCCCCTCTGATTTTGATTTTTTTGGAGGGAATGACGTGAAGTTCGCGTTCTTCATCTTTAGTGTTTAATGTGCTGTTAATCCTATTCAGTATATTTTTTAATATTATTTTATTTTACTTTATTTTATTTTATTTTATTATTTTATATTAGAGAGAGAGAGAGAGAGCATGCAAGTAGGGGAGGGGGCAGAGGGAGAAAGAGAGAATCCCAAACAGGCTTCACACCCAGCACGGAGTCTTATATGGGGCTCGAACCCATGACCCTGGGATCATGACCTGAGCCCAAATCAAGAGTCATACATTCAGCTGTTCAACTGACTGAGCCACCCAGGTGCCTCCTAATACAATGTATTTTTAAAATAGGCTTAGCTTTTATTAGAGTAATTTTAGATACACAAAAAATTTGTGCAGATAGTACAGAAAGTTCCCATATACCCCAAATCTGGTTTTGCCTGTTACTAACATATATATTTATATGACACATTTGTTACAAATAATGAACCAATACTGACACATTCTGATTAACTTTACTTGGGTTTTTTCCACTTCTTAAGTAATGTCTTTCTTCTGTTCTGGGATACCACCTGAGATACCACCTTACATTTATTTGTCATGTACCCTTAGGCTCCTCTTGACTATGACAGTTTCTCAGATTTTGCTTGTTTTTGATGATCTTGATGATTTTAAGTAGTACTGGGCAGTTATTTTCTGTGATTCCCCTCTATTGGAATTTCTCTGAGGTTTTTCTCATGATTACACTGGGGGTTATGGGTTTTTGGGAAGAAGTCCGTGGAGAAAAAGTGTCATTTTTTTTTTTATCATCATATCATATCTAGAATACATCCTATAGGGGTTCCTGGGTGGCTCAGTTGGTTGAGCATTTGACTTCAGCTTAGGTCATGATCTCATGGTTTGTGAGTTTGAGCCCCGTTCAAAGTGAGCACACTGACAGCTGCACCATCGTCTCAGAGCCTGCTTCAGATCCTCTGTCTCCCTCTCTCTCTGCCTCTCTCTCTCTCTCTCTCTCTCTCAAAAATAAACTTAAAAAAAAAAAAGACTGCATCCTATAACATGCTTTATCACTATTCATGTTGAACCTTGACCACCTTACTGAGATAGTACTTGTCAGGTTTCTTTACTATAAAATTGGCCTTTTTCCCCCTTTTCCATACTGTATTTTTTAAAATATTTCACCCATTTATTTAATTTAAAGTTTATTTATGTTGAGAGAGAGAGAGAGATTGAGTGAGCGCATGCACACACAGGGAAGGGGCAGAGAGAGGAAGCGAGAGAGAATCCCAAGCAGGCCCCACAGTTAGTGCAGAGCTGGATGCAGGGCTCAAAGTCATGAACCGTGAGATCATGACCTGAGCCAAAATCAAGAGTTGAGTGCTTAACTGACTGAGTCACCCACGAGCCCCTAAAGATTTTATTTTTAAGTAACTTCTATAGCCAAAGTGGGGCTTGGACTCATAACCCCAAGCTCCAGAGTTGCTCACTGTCGTGACTGAGCCAGCTAGGCACTCCTTCTGTACTATATTGTTTAAGAATCATGTCACCCTGTGCAGCCCATGCTTGAACATCGAGACGTTATGCTCCCTCTCTTGAGGGAGAGTATCCATATAAATTACTTGGAAGTGTTGTGCATGTGGAAGATTTGTCTGTTCCTCCCATGCCATTTATTTATTCATTCAGTTGTTTATTTATATCAGTGTGGACTCATGGATATTCATCTTATTCTTTGTGTTATAATCATTACTAGTTAATTTTGTTGCTCATATTATTCCTGCTTTAGGCATTGGGAGCTCCTTCAGTTGGCTCCTGTGTCCCTTTCATATGTTCCCATCAATGTTGTTGTTTTTCTTTCTGCTTCCTTACTTTCTGGCACTACGGGATGCAGGCTTGTCTTGCATATCTCCTGCTTCAGTCATAGAAGCAGCCGTTTCTGCAAGGAGCCCTTGTTCCCTTTATTGAAGAATGCCATTAGAAACAGGGTTGAAAATGTTTTTAATGTATTTTTCATCTCTAGAAGTTCCCTTTGGGTTCTTTTTATATTTCACATTTGTTTTCTAATAACAATCATGTTTTTTTTCTATATTCTTGAACAAATAGAATGCCTTTGTAACAACTGTTTTAGCTCATGTATTATGAGGTCTCTCCTACTCTGGCTGGTGGGAATATGCACTATATATACCATGTGTGGACTCTGGGAATTGTTGTGTCTCCTCCGTCCCAGTATTTCTTCTCCATGTCTTTGGAAGCTCTGTGGCATATGTGCACAGATTAGTAAACAGTCAAAACCCTGAGGGGACCCCTCCAGTGCTCTTTTTGTGCACCTCTCTTCTCCCTTTCTTGGCCACCTTGACTTCTGTTCTATCAGTGAGATCATGGGCTGTCTTTGAGTTCCCTCTACCTGATGCAGTTGGGAAACTGGCTTCAAGCAGTCAACCGAGACATTTCTGAACTCACTGTGCTTATTCTCAATCTCTCAAGGATTATAGTACTATGATGCCACTTGTCCAGTATTTCAAAGTCTTTTCTTCACGTGTTTTGTCTAATTTTCTTTTTGCTTTTTGTGACAGACTAAATCCAGCCCTTGTTACTCTATATTCACTGGGAGAGAAAGTCAATAAACTATTTTAAATATAAATACAAATTATGGGCACTTTCCATGTCATTAAATATTCTTGTGAAATATGATTTTAATTATTGCATGTATTTCCATCATACACCTGGTTCAACTGTTTTCTCATCTGGTCTTTAGCCTTTGAACTTTGGTTATGGTGTTTTTCATAAGCAAAAGTTCATATGGTAGACAAATATAACAGTCTTTACTTAATGGTTTCAGATTTTGCATTTGTGATTAGAAAGGCAAGATAAATATTTGCCTGTTCCTTTTATTCTGGTTAGTTTGTGATTTTATTTTTTACATTAAATTCATTAATCCATCTGGGATTCATTTTTATATATGATGTGAGGTAATGATCTATATTTATTTTCTCCAAAGTGATAAAAACATGAGAATATGGAAAGAAGCATTAAGTAGATAAAAACCACACCCAATTCCTATTTCTCTCTCCTCCCCTTCTAGGACTCCAGTAACATGCATTTTAGATAATTTTTCCTATTCCCCATGTTTTTTTTGTGTGTATACATATAAATTTATATATATAATCTTTTATATGTATATTTTTAATTTTCTCTTTCTTTCTGTTCTTTGATCTGGCCTTTTTTTTTTTTTTTTTTGACTGATCTGTTTTCCATTTTACTAATCTTTAATTCTGTTCTAGCTCATCAACTTTTGAACCCATCTATTCAATTATATATTTGTTGTTGCCTTTTCCCCCTCTACAATTATAGGAAAATTTGGTTCATTTTTTATGCATTTCAGTTCTCCAGTGAATTCTTCATCTTACTGTCTATTTTTTTGAACATTACTCATCAGTTATAAAGGAGAAATCTTGACAACTCAAAAATCTGGTTCACCAAAAAGAAAATTATATATGTAAATATATATATTTGTCTCTCCTTAACTGTGGTCATTTGGTCTTCTTTATTGGCATTCTTGGTGATTTGGGATTAAATTCTGGACATTTTACATTAAAAGTATAGAAGCTCCAGATTAATTCCTTCAAAGTGGATTTGATTTTCTAATAGCAGTAAAATTGATCTGGGAAGATCACCTTTATCCAATTAGGTACTGAAACTATTTGAGGCTTTGTTGCAGGTTTTGTGAAGACCGTTTCCTGTTGCCCTCACTTACAGGGCATAGCCCTGCAGGGTTTGAACTGAATGCTTATAGTGCTTCCAGGGTCCCTCCTCTCTTGGCCACTCCTGAGCTCTTTATTCTGGTCTCCTGAATCCTACATGATCCGGCTCTGCCTTGCCCCTCTACCATGTCTTACACATGTCTCCCTTTCTACCCTTTAGGGTCTAATCTTTTGTTGTTGTTGTTGCTTAAGCATGCAAGCTTATGTCTGCCTTAGATTTGTTGTAAAAACTCTCTGTTCTGCCCAGCATGCTTTTCATCAAGACTGCCTGCTTCCCACTCAATCAAGTCCCAGGTTAAATGTCACATCTGTAGAGCACTCCCACCCCTCAGCATTTTCTAGCTCATCAACCTTTTTACTTTCTGCAGGGCATTTAAAATCATGTGATTTTTTCCTGTTTGTTGTTTTTGTACTTTTCTGTATCTCCATTGAAGTAGAAGGTAAACTCCACCAAAACAGGGACTTTATCTTTATTGTTCGCTACTTTATTCCTATCACCTAGAACTGTCCTGCTCAATCCGGTAGCTACTTGCCACATAGCTTTTGAGCACTTAAAATGCGGCTAGCTCTTTTAAGAGATGTAAGGATAAAATATATACCAGGTTTTGGAGACTTAATATACATGAAGATATTATAAAATATATTAATTGTTTTTATACTGACTTGAAATGATCAAATCTGGGATATATTAGGTTAAATAAAATGTCTTGTTGAAATTAACTTTGCCTATTTATTTTTTTACTATTTTTTTAATGTTTATTTTTGAGAGAGGGAGAGAGACAGAGCATGAGCTGGGGAAGGGCAGAGAGAGAGGGAGACACAGAATCTGAAGCAGGCTCTAGGCTCTGAGCTGTCAGCTCAGAGCCCGATGCGGGGCTCGAAACCACAAACTGTGAGATCATGACATGAGCCGAAGTCGGACGCTTAGCCGACGGAGCCGCCCAGGAGCCCCTTTTTTACTGTGTTTAATGAGGTGAGTACAGAATTTAAAATATATATGTGGCATACATTTCTGATTGGCATTCATTTCTGTTGGACAAAATTGACCTATGATAGTCACTAGCCAGGGGAGAATGATCCTTTTTATTTAGCCTTTTCCCTATTTTCTTAATAGCACAAATAGAAAAAATACAATATTTTCTTGTTGGTCCAAATTTCTGAAATGTTATTTAAAAATGATGACTATTGAGGGTTTAGGTTTGTTTTTACCACTTTAAAAGGTCTTAAACTTTAATGTTTTTATTTGGTTATTTGTTTAATTTTTTTTCAGTAATTATTTAGTTTTTCTGTATTTTTCCTATTTTATTTTATTTTTTTTTTAATGTTTATTTTTGAAAGAGAGAGAGTGCATGTGAGCTGGGGAGGGGCAGAGAGAGAGGGGGACAGAGGATCTGAAGCGGGCTCTGAGCTATCAGCCCAGAGCCTGCCATGGGGCTTAGCCCCATGAACTGTGAGATCGGCACCTGAGCCGAAGTCGCATGCTTAACAGACAGCCCCCCAGGCACCCCTATGTTTTTCCTACTTTAGAGTATAACCCTCACTTTTTTCAATGCAAACTTCTCTTGAAATTATCCTCTTTCTAAATGTTATTAACCTTCCATGTGTTATATAAAACAAAAACACGTTAAAACAAAGGTGTTTGGACATTTACATCTTAATAAGAACAGTGAGGCATTAAGTGAAGATGAAATTCTACCAAAAGTGTTTGAAAATTTGTGACATATATTTTGAATGGCCAGAGGTCATTTGATCTTTTATTTTGTTGAAACTGTTGGCGTTTGCCTTTTAGACAGTATACTAGTAGGCTAAGACCCCTAAAATATTTCTTGGACAAGAAGACATGAAGGGTGATAAAAATGGATGGAGAATTCTTAAATAAGATACAATGTAATAACTCTTTTATGAGACTGTTTCTTTTAGGATATGAACCTATTTTTGGATTGTCTTTAGTGGACTGTTTCTTGATTGTGGTTGATAACTCTTGTGAAATCACTGATTAAAACCAAGCAGCTTTTAATTCTGGAAACATGACTCAGCAGACATATATAGAAACAGTTACACTTGCAAACATCCACATGAATGGAGAGATGCATACATGAAAATTAAGGTATGTTTTTAGAAGGCAGTTTAAATACCTCACAGTTTAGGGAAAGGCCATGGAACATATGAGCTGTGATTTAATTTTTTTTTTTTTAGTTTTTCAGGAAATGGAAAATAATGGCAAATCACACCCATCAAGTTCCAATAACTCAAAACACTTAGTCTACAAGGGACTAAAACAAGACCTTTTATTCTTGGAACGATATTTAGTTACTCTGGTCTTGTAAGAACAACTAAACTTTTCCTTCTGATTTTCTCTCTAATGAGAAAGTGGTATCTGGGTTTAGACTAATTTGGTTTTTTTTTGTTTTTTTTTTTTTAATTTTTTTTTTTCAACGTTTTTTATTTATTTTTTTGGGACAGAGAGAGACAGAGCATGAACGGGGGAGGGGCAGAGAGAGAGGGAGACACAGAATCGGAAGCAGGCTCCAGGCTCGGAGCCATCAGCCCAGAGCCTGAGGCGGGGCTCGAACTCACAGACTGCGAGATCGTGACCTGGCTGAAGTCGGACGCTTAACCGACTGCGCCACCCAGGCGCCCCTAGACTAATTTGGTTTTGAATGTCTGTTTGGTCTTATGCTGCGTGGCAGTAACATGACTTTTTCTACTTGGGGAAAGGGTGAAATAATCACAAATTGTAAAATTTGGTGGTTCATAGATAATTATTACTATCACCACTAAATATTTCAAAAGTATAAATATTGTGCAAAGTATTTATTTATGGGAACTTCATGTAAGTAAAAATGGGGCTTGGGGATTGAGTAAGAAAATATTTTCTCATTATTTTTAAGGTCCTAGTTTATTCCACAAAATGAAATTAGGAAGATTAAAAAAAAACAACATCTATTTAAAAACATTTTAGAAGTTTAATCTTTTAAAGGAGGCCTAAATCTTGAGTAAGGCAGGAGTTGGGCCGGTTCTGATTTCAATTGGGAAAATATAGCTCAATTACAAAAAGCCTCAAAGGAAGGTGTGAAATAATTGGAAGTTTGAAATAACAAATCAAGGAGACTGTGCAAAAAGTTAGTCTTTAGCAAGACCACAAATTATCAAGGTATCAAAATATCTGTTCAGGGCTTGAAAACTCTATTTAAGATGAAAATAACTCGAAGGCAAAGTCTATAGAGCAAGGAAAAGTTTGAAGCTTGAAAACTAATTGCCTTCAATTCATGGGTTAGAAGCCTGGCTAGCCAAACACATTCACTGGCCAACAGCTCAACTTTCCTAATGAGAAACAAAACCTTCTCTTCTTGAGATTACCTCTATAAACTATGTAGGTTAAACATGGACAGGCATTGCTATTTTTATGTTGAAGAGATAGATTTTAGTGTTTCTAAGCAAAGACTTGGGACCTTAAGACCAACCTGCGTAATTTTAGGGTTCTGGGAATTTTTAGAATTTACAGAGATAATTGAAGGAAATTTTTTTTGTCATTGTTTTGAGTTTATCATGAATAACCACTCTCATTTCTTTAGTGTATGATGTCTTGCCATATATGTAGGGGACATTCTTCATAATCTGTGTTTAAAAATCAGTAAGCCTTTGGGGCACCTGGGTGGCTCAGTAGGTTGAGTGTCCGACTCCTTTTTTTTGTTGTTGTTGTTTTTTAATGTTTTATTTGTTTACTTTTGAGAACAAGAGAATGTGAGCAGGGGATGAGAAAGGCAGAAGATTTGAAACCCCTCTGCCGAGAGCAGAGAGCCTGACGTGGGGCTAGAACTCACAAACTGTGATATCATGACCTGAGCCAAAGTCGGAGACTTAACTGACGGAGCCACCCAGGCACCTCTACTGTCTGACTCTTGATTTCCGCTCAGGTCATGATCCCAGGGTCATGGGATTGATCCCTGCGTTGGGCTCCATGCTGAGTGTGGAGCCTGCTTAAGATTCTCTCTCTCTCTTTCTCTCTCTCTCTCTCTCTCTCTCTCTCTCTCTCCCTCTTCCCCTCTCCCCTACTCTGTCTCTCTCTCAAATAAAAATAAATAAATAAAACTTAAAAAGAAATAAAAATCAGTAAGCCCTTACTTATAGATTATCCTCCACAAAAGTTCTGAAGGGTCAGCACAAAGCAAAGGCTCTTATGAAAGACTTTCTTCTCAACTACCCAGTACACTGTCTGTGAGAGTGTGCTTGGCTGCAAATAACAATAAACCCCACCAAGGGTGGCTCTGTTCTTATCATATAGCAAGAAAGTGGGGCTGATCCATGGATTCACCAAATCACTAAGAACCTGCACATGGTCTTTCTTTTTGCTGTATTAAACATCCTTCATTTTGCCTCTTGGTCGTAACATTGCTTCTGAAGATACAGATGAAGGGAAAGAGGGCAAGTTGGTCAGCTCCATTTATTAGTTCATCATGAGCTTTTCCATAAGTCCCTTTCCAATGGCCCCCTTATATTTCTTTGAGCATGCTGGGTCACATGGCCACCCCAGCTGCAAGGGAAGTAGTAAATTAGGAATAACATTAAAGAGCTGGCTTAGGCCAAAATGCCTGACTTTGGGCACTTGCCATCCAGACTAAAATCAGGATGTGTTAGCAAGAAAGAAGGAGACAATGAATACTTGGCAGAAAAATACACATCACTTGAAATAACTTTTGAGCCACTGTGAAGTATTCCTGAAAATGGTATGTGTTATGTGATGTTAATCCTACTGTCTTTCAAGCTACCTTTTGTAATTCCATTACAAAATTGATGTTTCAAATATAATGGTAAAATGATATCTTAACTAAGTCATTGAAAAGCTGAGATGGATAAAAAAGAAAAATCTTCACAGTAAGGTTTATAACTCTCAGGTCTTTTATTGTATATACTTGCTTTAATATGTAGACATTTGATAAAAACTGTCAGGCCAAAAACCGTAGGATGGCCTTTCACAAGAGAAATACATTAAGAACCTGTCATATCATCTCATCTTACATAATCTCCTTGTTTCAAGCGAACCATATTTTAAAAAAAATTTTAATGTTTATTTATTTTGAGAGAGAGAAAGAGTGCAAGCAGGGGAGGGGCAGAGAGAGGGAGAGAGAGAATCCCAAGCAGGCTCCACGCTGTCAGCACACAGACCAATGTGGAGCTCCATCCCACGAACTGGGGGATCATGACCTGGGCCAAAATCAAGAGCTGGACGCTCAGCCAACTGAGCCACCCAGGTGCCCTCAAGTGAACCATCTTGATGTTTCCGTGTTTACAAATGGTGATAAAGAAAGTGACATTGTTTTTTTTTTTCCTTTTTCCAAATCATTAAAAGCCAAATAGGACTATACCTGGGGTTCATGTACTTAGAACCAGCCTTCCACAAATATCACTAAGGAAACTGATGTCAGCATCTCAGAGCATGCTCCTATTTTCATAATCACTGCTCTTTTCCCACATTTTAATGATGAAGTTTTCTCTCTGTTCTTGGTATTCACTGCACTTTTACTAATAAGTCCCCATATTACAAGTGGTTATATAGCAGACTTATAATTACCTAAAAATGTGTTGCATCCCACCCCACCATAAAGCAGTGTCTCTCCTTCTGCTTAACAGGCCATAGAGGATAGATAATCCAGAGATCACTGAAATAATATAGTCATACCCTACTATGCCCATTTTTAGGACTGGATCATGAGGCACAAAGATAAATACATACTACACCACAGTACTACAAGGAAAGGCACAGATAGATTCAGCACATGGCAGGGTGGTAGCACTCTGGAAGTGGTTATTCATTCTGGCTAGTTTGGTAAAATGTTGCACAGAGAGCACAAACTTGAACTGATTTTGAAAGATGAATATAAGTGTGTTAGATGGACATAAGAGCTAAGAATTAAATTTGCAGGTAGAGAGAAGTATGAACATGAAGATGTTGTATTATGTAGTGAAATCAGAGAATGTTAAGTACCCTGTAATGGCTGAAACTCAGGCTGTACAAAAAGAGTTGTTTGTTAGATGAATATGGAGAAGTAGAATAAAGACAGGCTATGAAGAACAGTGGTCATCAGATTAATGGACTTTACCCTGTAGAGTTTTCTCTAGAGTCTTAACACGTTGTGAAGAGCAAGGGATAGAACCAAGAGCTCTTGGATAGAACCCGGATACGTCAGTCATCTAAGAGTGAGACAGATTCAGGCCCTGAGCTAAGGCAATAACCTGGTGATGGAGTAGAAGAGTGGTATAAGGAAAAATAGGAAGTTAAAATCGACCGTTTTGAGGCTGATGGAATGGGGGATATGGAGGAATTCTTTCTCTTTTCTGGTTTCAGTGCCTAGAACCTGATATTTTGCTGCCAGAATAATCACCTTGTTTCTATGCTATATTAGTATGTGTGTGTGGGGGGGGGTATTTATTTAGTTATTAATTATGGGAATTGGCTCACATCTCATGTGGTTATGGAGGCCAAGAAATCCCACAGCCTGCTGTCTGCAAGCTGGAGAACCAGGGAAGCCTGAGATGTAATTCAATGCAAGTCCAAATAAATGAGGACCAAAAGCTGCTCATATTGGTCTCCGAGTCTGAAGGCCCCCAAACCAGAAACTCTGAAGGCCCCCAAACCAGAAACTCTGATATCTGAGAGCTCAAAAAGAGAGAATTCACCCCTCCTTCACCTCTTCTAGTCAGGTCCTCAGTGAATTGGATGCTGCCCACCTACTGTGCTGAGGATGGATCTTCTTTATTCAGTCTACTGAATCAAATGCTAGTCTCTTCCAGAAAACCCTCCCAGACACTCCCTGAAATAGCCTTTTACTAGCTATCTGGGCATCTCTTAACCCTGGGCCAAGTTGATATGTAAAATTAACCATCACACGTGCTTTTTTTTTTTCTTAAGTGAAGTCACACTTTATGTGACTTTAAAACTGTATATAGATTTTAAGGATGGGTCCATTGTCACTGTTTCCATGACACTTTATTTCTACCACTTGGAATTACCTTCTCCCTTCTACATGCCAGAGATATTTCTTGAGTTTTATAGTAACATTTATCATGTTCTCCCATGTGTTTTAGGTATCTCCTGTCCCTGCAGTGTAAGTGTTCTTCTATGGTCTAATCTGTCTAAATTCTGCCAGGAAGAACTGTTGTGGAACAAAAACTTGCTTTCTTCATCTGTGAGTCTTTCACAGCCCTTAGAAGAATAAACTGCACACAGAAAATACTCAAGGATTTTATTAGATGAATGAGTACATTCCTGTTAGAATTCGTCAACTTGAAAGTTTTAATTAGACAATTCATAATGTCTGGGGAAAGATTTAAACACAACTGGTTTTATAAAATAAGATGTATGTATATAATACGACTATTTATTAATTCTAATATAGAGGCCTGATAGTCAAATATTAAAAAAAAAAATCTGCAGTGAAAAGAAAAGAATAACTTCCTAACAAAATTTATTTTTATTTATTTACTACTTCAGCTGTTTTCTGACACATGAGATTCCAAAATAGGTACAAGGGAGTGGAGGAAAGAAAACCACCTGGTCTGTGCTCAAATGTCAAGTTGTCTTAAATGCAAATGAGCAAGGACACAACCTCTCCTGGCCTTGCGAGGGGTGATGGAAGCCCTTGCCCCTCTTATGCTGTCATGCAACCTAATATGAATCCTCAGACCCAAAGCAGAGCAGAAAAATTTCCAGCCTTAATAGAAATTGTACTGTGGGTTAGTCAGTACAAAAAGAAAATAAATAGAATTTTGTTCACTGGTTACCATCTGTATGCAAAAGGTACTCTGTGTAATGAAAAGAAAACTGGGGGGGAAAGGATCATTCAATAAATGGTATCAGGAATACCATGGAGGGTGGGCCGTGGATCACACCAGACTTACCCCAAAATATCTGCAGAGAGGTAAAAATCCTAATGTAAAGAGGTATATATCTGCATATGTCAGATCAATCATCTTAGAATGAAAAGTCTTTCCAAATGTCATATAAATTCCATAAAATTTGAAAGTATAAAAAGTCAACAATTTGGTTACATACTTTCTTTTTCTTAAAGCTTGCCAACCCTAGCAGTACAAAGTTAGGCCTTTATTTGTTATTTTTTGAGTAGGCTCAATGCCCAATGTGGGGTTTGAACTCACAACCCCAGGATCGAAGGTCACAGACTCTACCAACTGAGCCAGACAGGCACCTCTGGTTACATAAAGTTTTAACAAATTCTTATAAAAATACTATAAACAAAGTCAAAAGTCAAGTAATAAATTGAGGAGATAGATTTGTAAGGCATGTCAGAGGCAAAGGTTTAATTTCCCTAATACCATTTATGTCTTCTATAAGTCAATAAGAAAACAGATATTTTTATTTTCCTTTATGTGCATTATCAGTTAATATCCTTCCTATGTTTTATTAGGTTGTTTTTCTTTTGTAAGTAGTTACTTGACAGATATGCCTGGACATATGGATACCGGCATATAATATATAATGGCAAAATGTTGGAAATAATTGAAATAGCTATAATTAGGGGACTAGCTAAAGAAATTATGAAACATCCAAATAAAAAATACTACTGAGTTAGGCAGGCCATTCTAATTGGTATAAAATGATATTTATGATACATTAAGTGAAAAAGTTACAGGTGTGTGTGTGTGTGTGTGTGTGTGTGTGTGTGTGTAGTATTTCTAGTATACTCCATTTGTGTAAAAATTCTTTTTCAATTACCCAACAAGAAGAATGAAATCTTGCCACTTGGAATGACATGGATGAAGCTAGAATGTATTATGCTAAGGGAAATAAGTCAATCAGAGAAAAACAAATACCATATGATTTCACTCATAGGTGGAATTTAAGAAACAAAACAGATGAACATATGGGAAGGCAGGATGGGTAGAAAAGAGAAGGAAATAAACCCTGAGAAACTCTTAATGATAGAAAACAAACTGAGGGTTGATGGAAGGAGGTGGGTGGGGGGATGGGCTAGATGGGTAATGGGTATTAGGGAAGGCACTTGTTATGATGAGCACTGGGTGTTATATGTAAGTGATGAATCACTGAGTTCTACTGAAACCAATATTGCACTGTATGTTGACTAATTCAAATTTAAATAAAAAATACTTATTCATATTTGCTTTTATACCTACAAAGAAAACCCCAGAAGAAAAATGGTAATCACTACCTTTGGGTAAGGGAAGTAGATGCATAGGGACTGCCTGGGAGGAAGACAGTTGAGTTAGACTGTACCCATAGTCCAGCACTTTAGTAATTTTGCAGCTAAGCACATGAGTGTTCACATTAAGTGAAAAAGGTAAAGCTATGAGTAACATACCCATATTAGGCTAGGTTTTAACAACTAATGAGTTTGTCACAAATTTACAATATAATTTAGTATTTCAGAAACGAAATTTGATTTTGGAGTGAAATTGGGTTATTTGAATTTGGACCATGTGAAAATGTTATTCATTTGAAAAATAATACTACAGTTAAGCTTCCGGAAGAGCAGGACTGGTACACTTGTGATCACTTAGTCAGCCTATGTTGGGTGAGTGCCTCCTGAAACCAAGTCAAAGCCTGGCTCCATGCTCTCTGAGTTGTGTGTCTCAAAAACATGAACAATGTAGCTGATGCTTGGTTTAGGACCTTTGTGAATGAGGAAAAAACGCTGCCAGACAGTTGTTTGTGGGATTTACTAGGCTAACAAATAAGCAAAACCTAGCATTGTAGGGCCTCAGGAAATACAATCTGAAAGTGAAGCAATGAAAATAATGTTTATTGGTTGTTAATAATTAAGTTATTGAGCCAGAGCTTAGCTAGGAATTTTTCTATACTGTTCAGTGAAGAGGTATGTTGAAATCAAGGATTGTTAAGAATGGATGATGAGAAACCAGAGTATTTTACCTTGGCAGCAGGGACAACTCAAATCATGAGATGATGCTCTGTTCACCCCTTCAGAATTGATAGCACAAACAAAAGACATTCCCCATTTGAAATAAAAAATTTTATTTTATTTTATTTTATTTTATTTTATTTTATTTTATTTTATTTT
>NC_064814.1:22768811-22793807 GCF_023721935.1 Panthera uncia | reverse complement strand
TTATTTTATTTTATTTTATTTTATTTTATTTTATTTTATTTTATTTTGTTTTATGAAAATATATAATACTTACTTTACTTTGACCATGTATTTTTTTTTTTTTAAATTCTTAATGTTTATTCATTTTTGAGAGAGAGACAGAGCACGAGCAGAAGAGGAACAGAAAGAGAGGAAGACACAGAATCCGAAGCAGGCTCTAGGCTCTGAGCTGTCAGCATAGAGCCCAACACAGGGCTTGAACCCACGGAACTGTGAGATCATGACCTGAGCCGAAGTTGGACGTTTAATTGACTAAGCCACCCAGGTGCCCCTACTTTGACCATGTATTAATAATAATTTTAAAAATAACTCGGTCTGGAATCAGGCGATTTGCTGTCTGTGTAACCTTGAGCAATTTACTTAGTGTCTCAAGGCCTCAGTTTTCTGATTTGCAAATTGATGACAGTACTAAGACCTAGCTTAGTGTTATTCCAAAGATTGAATGAATTTATGCATATAAAAAGCTCTTAGTGCCATGCCTGCCACATAGGGCAAGCTATACAAGCCTTACCTGTTACTATCAGAGTGATCAGTAGCAAAACCTTGAAACTAAAAGCCTGTGGGGTTTGTCTTCATGGGCAGGAAGAAGGTACTGGAGGGATGGAGTTCCAGACCACAGACACACTGAGAGAGTAGGAGGAAGATGCCCACAAAGAAAGAGAATGGAGAGGGATGGATGGGGGGAGGGGAGAGACACAAGAGGCCCCTGTCACTGCCTGTTTGGAAGAAAACTGGGCTGATCATAGTCTGAGAGCTGAAGTAGAAGTTTTTAATTTTTACAAAGATAATATGGTGCATTTCCTGAATATTAGCATCACACACTCAGAGGGATCTTTGACTATAATCAAACAAATCAATAATTCTATTGGGAAACATGAATATTCATATTAAGTAAAATGCATAAGCTGTTAGTCACTTTATACCCATGTAGGCCATATTTTGTCAACCAACAAGTTTGTTACAAACTTACAAAATAATTTTAGTATTTCAGAAATAAAATTAGATTTTGGAATGAAATTGGATTTTAGAATTATATATAAAATGGTAGAGGGGGCTAAGTTCATAGTAATTTTGTTTTAATTGAACAGTAAAATACTAAACATAAAGAACGTATTCAGTAGAGAGGATGTGGTTAAGTTAGCATGGATGGATTCTAGAGAAAGTGATTCTTGAGACTATTTTGTCTCTAAATAACTATTTATTATAGTACCTATATGTTGCCCACCATAATGAATCATAGCATAGCTCTGTGATTAGAAGAAAGCAACATGACTCTCCCAAAGGCTTGTTAGACGAAGTGGCTTATCCAATAATAAGCCCAACCAAGGGATTATTTCAAAGGTTCTGTTAGATCTTTATGTAACTTGGAATAGAGATTTTCAAAGGAAAATGGCTAAATAAAGGCCCGATTCTTGTTACCAGTGAAAGGACACAATTTAAAAGGGAGAAATGAGGGAAAGGGACCAATCCTTTCACTCAACAAATATTTATTGAGTGTCTATTCTATGCCAGGCATTGATCTGTGTTGTGGGATTAAATGTTACACACAGGGACCTTGCCTTAAGAAGACTAATGAAAAATAAAGAAGGTAATTTCAGATACTCTAAGTGCTCTGATAATAAAGTGGAGTAAGGTGATGGGTAGTTATTGCCTATTTAGGTGAGGTGATCAAGGAAGGAATGCTCTCTGACAAAGTGCCATTTGAGCCCAGACTTGATTTATTGAGGGAAACAGTCATGTGAAGACCTAGGAAGAATGTTCCAAACAGAATGTACAGAAATTTCCAAAGACTTGAGGCAGAAACAAACACATTGGCCTGTTTGAGAAAGCCACAAAACACCCATGTCAGCTGCAATGGAAAGGCAGGAGAAGAATGAAAAGAAATGAGATTGGTCGTTCATGGCCTTAGTGACTAGCATAGTGCATTTGGGTATTATTCTGCATAGTATGGAAGATTTTGGAGCAGCTTCAGAAAGGGAGTGACCTGATCTGATTCATGTTCTTCAAATATAAGGTTGGCTTTTTGTGGAGAAAAGACTGTCAGTGGGAAGTAAGTTGGAGGTTTTTGTGGTGGTGCAGTTTAAGGAATTTAAGGAAACACGGCTCATTGGTAAGAGAGTAAGAGAGGAATGGCAGTTAATGTGCAGATCTTTGACTTAATCAGATCGGGTGGTGGTGCACTATTGATGCACTAATGAAGCACTACCGATGGGATTGATTGGGGAAAGACCATATTTGGAGGGCAAAGATCATAATTTGGGGCCAGGTCAATGTAAGAAACTTACTGAATGCATATGGCATGTCCAGGTATCGATGCTAATTACAGAGGACATATAGCTCAGTCCTGGGAATATGGGTGTGGAAGTCATAGCTTATAGATGGTATTTAAGACACAGCACAGTGTAAAATCATCTCATTTGAGAGAATGTACAGAAAAAGTAAAACTGAAGACAAATTTGGGTTGAGAAGGAAGAGGAGTAAGTAAAGGAGAGGAATAAGTAAAGGAGAATACAGATGAAATAGAAATCCAGTTGTCATGGAAGTCAAAAGTGAGACTGTTCCACTCTACCAAATCATTTTGAGTGGTAGAGTAAAATGAAGACAGAGAGTTGACCACTGGGTTTGGCAACATGAAACTTACTCTTGACCACACAAAGAACTATTTTAGTGGAGTGATATCGATATAAATTTGATTACAGTTGATTGAGAAAAAGAACAAAATATGAAGTGGTGAAGATAACACAAATACAGCAACTTGATGGTTGTTTTTTTTTTTTTTTTTCTGAAAGTAAGTGGAGAGCTAGAGCTGTGGCTTGATAAATACACATAAAATAGTGAAGTCCTAAGTCCATTGTGAAAATGCCTTTTAAATTATGAAGTAAAAAAACCCACATTTTTTCTTAACATGCTTGCTTGTAAGATGTATTTGTAGACATGTGCTCATTCATGTATATGGATGCTTCAGCTCACATTCCTTAGAAATAATAAGAAAGTGCATCTGAAATTCACTATCATGGGATGATTTTGAAGGGATTTGGCCTGCAGTTCCTATGCACTTATAGATTGCTACACTAGATTTGGAATGTCAGATTCCCCTGAATACTTCAACTGCTTTCAAGACCTTAAAAAAACGAAGGCCAACACATCTTTTCCCTTCTCTGTTTGACCTTTCTCCATGATACCAATTCAAATACAAAAATGACTCTTGGTTTCTGTTCCAGCCAAATAGCTTAACTTGGGTACAAATGGTTTTAAGGATATGTTGGGGGGTGGATTGTGGGAGAAAACCAGCTTATGTGCATAAGGGGCAGAAACTTTTGAAAGGTGGTCGCAGAGACCTACCACAGACTTTAGAAATAATTTTTTTTCACAGAAGTGCTCAGGCCCTGTGAATAGGTATGCAAGTTTGGAAAGTAGGGCTATACCCCTGTAAAATATGTGATTTCTTGGTTTTATCTCGCTTATAGTATAGAAAAAATATTTTTTATAGGATAGCAGGAGGAATTAACCTAAATTATAATTCCTATTTATTGCAGCCATTAGAGTTGGTCACACCTCATGTGACTCGTGTCATTGTAGGAGTAGTAAAGACAATGAAGTTCTAGGGCAGTGAACAGGACCACATCTTTTCTTCTTTTATCCTTCCATAATGGCCAGATCAAGAAAGACTAGTCAGTGAAAAGGCTAGTCATCAGAAACACATTTGTTAGCATAGAGGAAAAAGGGAATGTGAAGAACACATTTTACTGGTGAGCAAATCCTACATGGATGACAGAAGACTGACTGTGAGGCAGTACCCCCTCCTTCCCACTTCCCAGATAGAATAAAGAGAAGGTGGCAGTTTAAGACCCTAGAATTTTATCAGTGATTACCATGAGTCAGTGAGCAGCAAGGTCAGGTGACCTTTGTATTCTCTGGGGGCATGTTGACTTAGATTTGGTTCTAGGACTTTCTTGCTCATCAAACACTTACCATTCACCATAACAATGATGAATCATGTTCAGAGTTCGTAGTGTTGCCTGTGCTCAAGTTGAACGTGCAAGTGTGGGAGACTTTATGCTATTCCCCACCTACAATTGTCAGTTCACTTCTAATGGTCTTATACTTTAGAAGAGATAGCAGAAAACCTAGCCCTGGAGAACACTGGGTCTCATAGGCAATGCTGATGCATAGATTGCACTGTATGGCTTTTCATGGTTAAATACAACCTTTGTTGACACTTGACTTAAGTGTGATTATCCCCAGTTGAAAATTTGAGAACCAGAACATTTAGGAGTGGATTGGTGTTGCATGTTGCTGAGAACCCTGTGAAAGTCTTCACTGTGAAGGGCTGGCACACAACACCTCAAATTTATAATAACTCCAGGAGTGAGCTCGG
The DNA here is from genome assembly GCF_023721935.1 of Panthera uncia. NCBI lineage: Eukaryota > Metazoa > Chordata > Mammalia > Carnivora > Felidae > Panthera > Panthera uncia. The sequence continues at coordinate 22,789,390 of NC_064814.1, read as the reverse complement.
ATGCACTCCTTGTATGTGGGGTTGTCTAACCACTAAATGATTGATGAAGGGCCTTAGTGGATAAGAATGTTGATTCACTGAAATGTGTAAAAAATGTACATTTCCTTTTTTTTCAGTATAAACTACCAAGGTATGGTCAATGTATTTAAAAGGCTGGTAATGTGACTCTTTGTTAGTGTTACTCTGTGTTTTATTTCCCTTTGCTTTCCTGGAACAACTAACTCTAATGAAACCTGACATCTTAGTGCTAAAATATGTTGACTCTCTCACTCTGCCCTTATTGTGCATTGAAAATGTGTATAAACTCTTTGCTAAATCACCGGTCTTAAAGTGTTTAGAGCTTCTTGGGTTTCTCAGAGGTGATCTTGGGCCCCAGCCTATTTGTTTTCTTGTTGAAATGTGGGGCAACCAGACATGAATGAAGGTGAGCAAAATTGGAATCAATAGCCAGTCTTTGCAGTGGGTGGTGTGGTGTGTACCGGCTTCAGGACCTTCAGGACCTACTAATCTCCCCAGCTGATGTTGATGGCTGCTGGACCCTGGCTGAGTTCTCCCAGAAAGTTGGGGTCAGAAGAAGATAATTGCCTTGCCCAATGTCATAGCCCAAGGGCAGCCCACATCTAATAAAACATCAATAGGGCAGTGGTATAAAGGGCTGGCCATCTTGCTTTACTTTGGAACAACCCTGAAGGGACTTCCTGGTTTCAGAGCTCTCTCTGAGCCCAGCTAATACCCCCCCCCCCTTTTTTTTTTTTTGCAATGCATGTCTGTTCAGTGTGTCCATTTGCCCATAGGAGTGGGCAGTGATCCCAAGAACTCCTCAGTAAACTTATGGCATGCAAACATTTTAGAGTGTTTAGAAGGTGAGCAAGCTATTTCTGACGCTGTCAAAAGTGTGGAATCCAATTCTAAATGGGAAAGACCGCTTTAGCAGGTCATGATGCAAGTGTCTCTGCTTTCTCTTTCTTTCTTTTGTAAACAGCCGGATGAACAATGTGATATGGGAGTTGTAAAGAAGCTGAGAGGAACTAGCTGTAATGAGGATTGAGCGAACTTGCTCAGACTCCATTTCTGTCATTTGGTCCCAATCTTTACTCGCTGATAGTTGTTTACAGCAGGATGATACACGTAGGGCAGTGTTTCTCAAACACACAGTGTTAAAAATTCAGATTCCAAGACCCTCCTCACTGGTTAGAATCTTTAGGGGGGAGGATTTTGTGATCTGTATTTAAAAATCATTCCAGGAGATACTTATATTTAGGCAATATTGGGAAAACATGACCAAATGTTTATCAAAAGCTGCTATTGAGAGAAACTATTTTTATAGGAATAACAGTGACAGATTATCTGTAAAGAGCTACATTTTGTTACCAGCTGCCTTATTCACGGGCTCTGAGGCCCAAATAACTACCTCTTCTGCCCTCATATTAGTTACCAAGAAAACCACACTAATGAAAATAGTAAACAAATTCGATGTTCTGTTTTTCAAAGCACCATTTGTTCATGATGGAAATTAATGCACCCTGGTGATAGAGGAAAAGAATCCTTTGGAGACTGGAAATGCTGATTACTTAATGCCTTCTTTTTGTGTGCAGGATTTGGGATAGATGATGATAAAGTAACTTTAGTCCCTGTCTGTGTAGACTGAATCTGGGGTTTGATGTGTGCAGATAGGCATCGTGAGCCCTTCCTTCTCAGTATTTCCTGAAGTTCCCATATTTCTTCCATATGCCTGGTGCTCTTCCTTACTTTGTTTTTTATGTTACAAAGGCATGGACACATGCTGGTAAATGTAGTGTATCTGTAGCCATATGGGAAGCTAATTCATGCTGCAGAACATTGTGATATCTTAAAATTTGTGACCTATCAGGATAAATTATTTTGATGCTGTTGCAATGATGTGAGGTCAGAAGTATCTTTTATTTTTCATTTCTTTAAACTATAATAAGCTTTCTGATGTAACAAGTTACCTTTCATTACAAGCATAAAAATAAAGTCATTCATGTCATTTTTGTTGGCTCTGCTAGGAAGTTAGCAATTTTAGACTCAAAAATTAGATTTAGTTACTCTTTCATGAGAGTATTGGGGATATCAGCATTTCACCACTTTTAAATAGTGATAACCAAGAAGTCTGCAGAAAATAAGCTTTATTGCATCTATGGTAATGAAGCTTGCTGTTCCAAGGCTCTAACAATTCCTTTGGGTGTCCCAAAGAGTCAGAGCCAAAATAGCCGAAAGTGTGTCTTTTTGACAGTCTAAAGACTTCATAGACGTTGATTTCCTATCCTTTTGACACTTGTATGGGGTTGGCATTTCCTCCATAAATGTAGTTGGTTTCCCTTAGGATCATTCAGTGGGTTTCTTTGACAAATTTACAGCCCTGAATGGATTTGTGATCCTAAGATAAAAATCTTTGACAAATTTCTTTTTGTTTTCTTCCTCCTGACTTTGAAATTGTGCTTTGCTAATTAAAAGTTTCAGTCTGATTACCATAGCTTTGTTATTAAATTAAAGACAATTTTTACTGAAAAAATTCAATAGCTATGTTGTGTGTTTTGCCTGGAAAAAATATACATGTTATTGCTTAGAACTTCAGATGTAATGGACAATTTCACCGAGTATTTAAATATTTGGGCTACTTCACATTTGTTTTTCTCTTTTTACAAGGTGATTTTTTTTAAAACCTGGATAAAAATACTTGTATTTCCATAGATTATGGCAATACATAGACACACATAAAGATAGACATAGTTAAACAGTATATGGACATACATCAGCATGAACAATAAGATGCCTCAGTCAAAGTTTGCTGTGTATTTCAACCTGTATTTATGGTCAGCAGACTTTTGGCAATAGAGAAAAATATAAAACATTGAACATTTCATAACTTGTAGTTGAGAAACCAGTAATCAAGCAACTTTTCCTTACTTTTCACAGTACCAAAAGCAAACGGCAACAACAGAAACTAAAACAAAATGTTTGGATTATTTTACCCTTTTGGATGATCTTGAGGCTGTATTGAAAGTAGAGAAGAGGTGGGTCACGGTGAATGAAATTTCAGTTGAGAATCTAACTGGGATTTGGTAATTAATGGGACTCACTGAAACATAAACTTTCTAAAGGCAAGAAACTTACTTGTGCTAAATGGTCAGAGTACAATAATAGACAAAAGAGAGTAGGTAGTCACTTTTTTCAGTAAACGAGTAAATGAAAAATTAGAAATGAAGGAGATAGTTTTATCTGAAGTTTCTTGATTGGGATGTTGAATGGTAATCTCCAAACCTGAGAAGTCCAATATGGTAACCACATGTGGCTATTTAAATTTAAACTAATTTGAATTAAATAAAGTTAATTTTTATGTTAACCAGCCATATTTCAAGTATTCAACAGACACATGCTGGTCATGACTCCACTGGGCAATGTCGATACAGAACATTTCTATCATCACACAAAGTTCTGTTGGTGAGCACTGCTCTCAACAAAATGACCATTGTATGTCAGGAATGGGATTGCTGCCTTACTACAGTGTCACATTTCCAACTATGTTGAGACAAGTTGTGCTGACTCTGAAAACTTGACATGTTTCAAATGCAGTACCAACTTTCTTTTAGATTCGGCTCCTCTCAAATCCCTATTTCAATGCTTATCTTCACCATTCTACCAGAAACCCAGGCTCAGATATATGTGTTGTCCCTCTTTCTATATGGTCAGATTAAAATGCTGTAGACTTTTTTTTTTTGCCTTTAGTGTCTATTGAATACTTATTTCTTATTCCTGCTGCATAGTGAGTTACATAATTTGGAATATACTGACATTTATTATAAGGGAAGATGGTTGGTCACAAGAACAAGCACTCTGATTCCGGTGGGGGGAAAAGATACACAAATAAGGCAGAATTGTCACCAACACCATCTTTGTCTAATTTAGTATGTCAATAATATATGTGACATTCCAGTTAAATTGTTTTTAACACCTTTATTGCTGAAATAAACTGCATATATTTAATCTGTACATTTTGGCAAGTTTTGACATATCTGCACACCTGTGAAACCATTACCACGGTCATGATAATTAATATACCTCCCAAGTTTACTTTATGCCCCTTTTACTCAATCTCTATCCACTCACCCCTTCGACTCATCTGCTTTCTGTCACTGTACGTTCATTCAAATTTTACAGTTTTATATAACGGATCACAAATGTATGTTATATAAATGCTGTTTATGTATGTGCTGTTTTTTTTTTTTTTTTTTTTTTTGTCTTCTTTTACTCACAATACCTGTTTTGAGTTTCATCTAATTTGTTGAGTGTTATCTTTATTTTTTAAATTTTTTTTTTTTCAACGTTTTTTATTTTATTTTTGGGACAGAGAGAGACAGAGCATGAACGGGGGAGGGGCAGAGAGAGAGGGAGACACAGAATCGGAAACAGGCTCCAGGCTCCGAGCCATCAGCCCAGAGCCTGACGCGGGGCTCGAACTCACGGACCGCGAGATCGTGACCTGGCTGAAGTCGGACGCTTAACCGACTGCGCCACCCAGGCGCCCCGAGTGTTATCTTTATTTTTAAATTTAAGAGTAGTATTCCATTGTATGGTTATACTACAATTTGTTTATCCATTCAGTTCTTCATAGACATTTGGGTTCTTTTCAATTTTTGGCTATTACAAATCTCTTGTGAATATTAATGTACAGATTAATGTGTGGACATATGCTTTCTTTTCTCTTGCACAAATACTTTGCTGTGGAAATGCTTGGTCACATTATAGGTATATCTTTAAATTTTTAAGAAACTGTCAAACCATTTTCCAAAGTGGTTGTGCAAGTTTACATTTGCAAAGCAATATAAAGGAGTCCCATTTGTTCCACATTCTAACGAATACTTTACGTAATTAGTCTTTTTAATTTTAACTATTCTCAGTATATGGTAGCATCTCATTTTGGTTTAATTTGTGTTTAAATCGCATTTTCCAAATGCTCATTTACCATCTGTATATCTTCTTTAGTGAGGTGTTGGTTCAGACTTTGGACATTTTTGTGTGTGTGCGGGGGTTGTCTGTTTTTTTATTAGCGCGCTATAAGATCTTTATACATTCTAGACTCTAGTTCTTTGTCAGATAAGTATTTTGCAAATGTTTTCTATCAGTCTGTGGCTTGCTCTTCCATTTTTATAATCGTATCTTTTAGAGTATAAACATTTTCAATTTTGATGAAGTCCAATTTAACTTTTAAAAAAAAATTTAGACTTTGTGCTTTTTTCTGTCCTATTGAAGGTATTTAAACCAAACCCACTCTCATTAAGATTTTCCCCTGTATTTCTTCTAACAGTTTTATAATTTTACCTCTTTCATTTAAGTCTGTGATCTGCTTTGACTTAAGTTTTATTTGTAGTGTGAGAGAAGCATCAAGGTTCATGGTTTTGTTTATGACTGTCCAATTGTTCTGGCAAAATGTATTAAAAAGATGACCTTTTCCCCCCGTCGAATTGTCTGGTTACTTTGTTGAAAACTGATTGACAACCTATGCATGGCTTTATCTCTAAAGACTCTGTTCTTTTATTTTGATGTATATGTTAATCTTTATGCCAGTACCAGACAGTTTTGATTCCTGTTGGTTTGTTATTAATTTTGAAATCAGGAAGTGTATATTGTCCTACTTAGTTCTTCTTTTTCAATGGAGGGGCTATTTTCAAGGCCTTCTGCATTTCCACATAAGTTTTAGAACCAGGTTGTCAAGTTTGATGCACGCAAAAACCCTGCTTGGATTTTGATTGGGGTAAAAATACTGATTTTTCCCACCTATGAACTTGGTATGGTCTCCATTTATTTAGCTTATTTAATTTTTTTCTCACTAATGTTTTATAGCTTTCAATGTATTAGAAATATTTTGTCAGATTTATCCCTAATTATTTCAGTTTTGTGATGCTACTATAAAATCGTATTTCTTTTCAATTTTAATTTCTGATTGCTCATTACTAGTGTACAAACATAATTTATTTCTTTCAGTTGGCCTTGTATTTTGCAAACTCAATTCACTTTTTTACATCATATTTCCAGTCTGTATGCTTATTATTTCTTTGCTTTATTGCACTACCCAGAACCTCCAGTAATATGTTAAACAAATGGTAAGCTCAGACATCAATGCTTTATTACTAATCATGGGAGGAAATCATTCCATCTTTCACCATCATGTATGATATAAACTCTAGAATTTTTGTGCATTCCTCTTCTCAGATTTAGGAAGTTTCCTGGTTCTAGTGTTCTGAGTGTTTCTTTTATCATTTAAAGCTTCTTGAATAAACTTCAATAGTTTGTTCTTTGAGGAGTTTGTCCACTTCATCAAAATTGTTGATTTTAGTAGCATAATATGATTACAATAGGTATTTTTTTTTTTAATTTTTTTTTTCAACGTTTTTTAATTTATTTTTGGGACAGAGAGAGACAGAGCATGAACGGGGGAGGGGCAGAGAGAGAGGGAGACACAGAATCGGAAACAGGCTCCAGGCTCCGAGCCATCAGCCCAGAGCCTGACGCGGGGCTCGAACTCACGGACCGCGAGATCGTGACCTGGCTGAAGTCGGACGCTTAACCGACTGCGCCACCCAGGCGCCCCATACAATAGGTATTTTAAATTATTTGATTGTGAGTTTTATCATCTGTGGGATTACCAAGTCTCACGATGGGTCATATTCACCCGTTCCTTTGCACATCTGGACTTTTTTTTAAAATGTAGATTCTGAATTTTACATTTTAGGGTGCTAGATCTTTTTGTAATCTTGTAAAGGTTTTGGAACTTTGTTCTGCCCACAGTTAAGTTACTTGGAATCAGTTTGATTTTGGGGGGGGGGGCTTGGTTTCAGTTTTGGTTAGGAAAGACCAGAGATCAGCATTTTGTATAGGACTGAGTTATCCTTATTGCTGAGGAAGTACTTCGAATTATTCTACCTGATGCTCCACCTGTTTTGAGGATCCCTCACCCTGGCTGGTGGATCTATGAGTTCCTTTTTTTTTGTTTGTTTTGTTTTGTTTTGTGTGAACTCTGAGAATAATGAATAATTCCTCCTGCTCCTTGCTGATAGTTCTTTTCATGGTTCACATAGTTTCTTCAAAAGTATTTTCTTTCCATCAGTATACTGCTGAAGACTCAACTGAAATCCTCTGAAGATCTCCAGACCTCTTACTGCTACTCTGCCTTGTGAAGTCTACCTGTGTTAGCATCTAATTTTCAACTCTGTCTCCTCCACTCAGAATATGGTTTTCCCCTCCCTGGGCCTTGAAACTCTTTCTTGGCAGTACATTTGGGCAGTCATACATTTCATCTTGTTTTTGTTTTATTCTCATTTTATTATTTTTTCCAGTTTTATGAGATATGCATAACATACAGCACTGTGTAAGTGTAAGATGTACAGCAGAATGACCTGGCACACATGTTGTGAAATCATTATCACAGTAAGTTAACAGTTCACCTGTTTGTCTCCTTTCTCCCAGGGTACACTGCCCTGGTGCTTATTGTGTAATGTCTAAAAATTGTTTTCACATATATGAAATACTTCCACATAGTTTCTAGTTAAATCATTTTACTTTTTTCTCCAAATTATTCAGTAATTAAGTGTCCTGGAAAAAATGTGCCAAATATATCCTGGAAAATACCATTATATTTAGGGCACCAGTTCACCAATTGAAGATTCACAGCTAGAAGATATTTTAGTGGAAGAAGGCAGAAGAACTAGAGAGTCCAGCTAGCCTTTGGAATTTTTTATGTTTATTTTTGAGAGAAAGAGAGAGATAGAGCATGAGCGGGGGAGGGGCCAAGAGAGAGGGAGACATAGAATCCGAAGCAGGCTCCAGGCTCCAAGCTGTCAGCACAGAGTCCGACGCGGGGCTCAAACCCACGAACCGTGAGATCGTGACCTGAGCCGAAGTTGGATACTTAACCAACTCAGCCACCCGGGTGCTGGGGATTTGGAATTTTTTAAATCACTCTCAGCTAATCAGATAAATCTAACAATGAATTAAGGTGAACATTCAGAGCAAGAAACAAAAAATGACCTTAGAATGCTTTCCTTGGACTGTATGCAATTGTTCTAGTGGTATTCAGAAACTGAATCAATATGATCAATACCTTGCAGTTCGGTAAAAGATTATGCATAGATGTAATTGTCTCAATACTCCAACTATATAAGAATAGGCCTGTTGATTTTCACAGCCCTGTAGACTTATGTCTGCATGCAACTGTATATTGTCTGGCAGGTTCTGGCTCAATAGGCCTGGAAAGCAACCTTGGAATCTGTATATTTAATAAGTCCCACACATGAATATGAAAAACATGCTCTGTATTCCAAATACCACAGTATGGAAACAGAGTAGGATTGATTTTGAGTGAAGTGAATCCAGAATATATTTTAGGGTGAAAGTTCATCAAGGAAGGTCTCTGTATGTGTCTGTAGGTCTGTGAGTCTGTGAGTGTTTTGGTTTGAGAGTTGATATGTGTAGGTAAAGATGGTGGGCAAGAAACCCCTTGACACAGCAACCCCTAGATACAGCAAGATTACAAGTATTTTCCCATGGTTATGTTGGAACTTTGTGGAAATAGAGAAGGCTTGTATAGTATTTCTCCTCCAAACCCAGTACTCATATGGGAAAGTTGGATTTACTTAATAAAAAGAGAGATTTATGAAAGTTAGGGAAAATACATGGAATGTGTAGTGAGGGCAATTTTGAAATCTGAGACCCTGGAGATTTCCTTAAAACAAAGAAGAGACCCATTTATCTAGAATTGTTTGGATTAAGGCTCCCTGGTACTGTTGGGCTAGGAGGGAGGGATTCAGACATCCTTAGGGATCCTTTCAGCTTTGTCTCTGTAATTCGACATGAATAATTAGCCTTTAAGGCAGTTAGCCATTAACCAGCTTTCTTTCCACATACTCACCCAGTACTGTTTTCCCTTATGACAGTCACCTTACCTACTGCTAAATGTATTTAGAAGCTATTTGGTTTACACTTCTCCAAGTCTATTATTTTAGGACTTTTTTCCCTTGTCTGGAATCCTGTAATGTAGAAAGTGTTGGTTATTTCTTTTTTTTTTTTTTTTCATTTATTTATTTTTGAGAGAGAGAGAGTGTGCATGAGTGGGGGGGCGGGGGGGGGCAGAGACAGGGGGACACAGAATTTGAAGCAGTCTCCAGAATCTGAGCTGTCAGCACAGGGCCCGAAGCGGGGCTTGAACTCACAAACTGTGAAATCATGACCTGAGTCAAAGTCCTATGTTTAACTCACTGAGCCACCCAGGTGCCCCGGAAAGTGTTGGTTATTTGAAGTTATGGCACACTAACTCATAGGAATTATACGAAATGGTGACCTCTCTCTGTCTCTGTCTCTGTCTTTGTCTCTTTCTGTGTGTGTGTGTGTGTGTGTGTGTGTGTGTGTGTGTGTGTATAAATATGAACCTCTGAGCTTTATATCTAGAAATCCTTTTCAGATAGACTTGAATAGGATTTGATCAATTCTAATTACTTTCTATGTGACTATTCCAATAGAATTGTAAACTTGAGTATGTCTTAGTATTTGGCTTTTGTACAGCAGATGCTAATTTCTAAGAGTAGAGGCTTCTTGTTAATTCCAAATTGCCACAGTGCCTTTTTTGTATTTTTACCTTGTTCAGAAAGCCTTTGGAGGTGGGGAAGAACTACAGAATGTTTAGTATTTCTAGATATTTTTACTTTTCACCCCTGTGATACAGAGCATTATAGTGTTTAAAAGCCTAGTCTTCAGAGTATGACAGCATATTCGCAAATCTCAACCCTGACAAACTTGTTTATGAAACTCAGTGGTACCATTTACTAGCTAAATGAACTTGGTAACAATTTAAATTCTATACTTTGATTATTTTACCTCACAGATGGGTAAAAATCATACATTCTTCATGAGTTCTTCATGAAGTTGTTATGGAAATTAGATGTATTGCATCATAGCATGTGGTAAATAGTAAATGCTAAATAAAAGTTAAATATCAACTGTTATTATTATTATTAATATTAGTAGTTGTGTTACCTAGCATTTCTCAGAAGAATCATTAATCATTGTTACATGAAGTTTAATGGAAAATCAAAATTTGGAGTTGTAATAATTTTATGTGATTTTATTAATTTTTTCAGAGCTGTGATAATTTTTAGCTTGGTGTTAAAGTTTCTGTAAATGTTTGTCCTTCTGTTTACTTAGAGAACATATGACAAACAATTCTTGCTGCTACATTCCCTAGAGCATATGAGGTAAAGTCTGTTTGAGAAGCAGCTCTATCACAAACCTAAGCTTTAAATTTGAAACATCTGCCATTGACTCATTAATGTTTAAGAAATGAAACTAATAATCTCTTCACTTTCCAATGTCTGTATTTACAAGAGAGAATCAGAGGAAGTAGTCTCAAGGAAAAATATTGATTCCCCTTTAGCAAACTCTGTTGAAATGCACTGTTGTAGACCTTGTTATTTTTAAGTGTCTGGATTTTCTTTATGAATTCATTAAAAAATATTTTAGCGGCTCTGGTGGCCCAGTATCTCATTCCAACATAAACTTACCACTGGAAAGCACATACCATTTGGCTCACCTTTTCATTTCATGGCTTAATAATAATGACAAATTACAGGTGCTGAAATGATGTTATATCCCTTAGCATAACTGATTCAAAGCTCATATTATTATTCTTTTCTCCAGAACTTCTTAATATATATGGCATCTCTCTCCTGATTGGCAGTTAATGTCTCACATGCTGGAATTCAATTTCAATAACATGAAAATGATATTACCTTTCCTAATTGGTAGTAACATGGGACTGTCATTATATCTCATTTTCAACTTCTCTGTTAGAGTATAATGTATATTTTGTTAGATTTTCAAGTGGTGTAGGCTGAAATGCCCTTAATAGCAAAAGTGTGTCTCTCCTAATCTGTATTTATCTAGATCTCTTGAATCTTCCCCAAATAAATTCTTCCATATCTCATTTTCTGACCATTTGAAATATGTGAAAAATTGCTATATAAAACATCCAGTTGTTTTTATATTATTCAATTGATCTCTAAAAGTATGTAGAAATCCATTACATTAACGTTATACATTGTGACCCTGGTAAGTTCACTTATCAAGTTCTCATAGTTTTGCTATAGCTTTTCTTTGGAAGTTCTATGTAAATGATCATGCCATGAAAGAAGGTAGTGCTACTTCTTCCTTTCCACTCTATGTGCTTTATTTTCCCTTGTCTTATTGCATTGGCCAGGAATTCCAATACAGTGTTGAGTAGAAGTGGTTTTAATACCTTTGAATTGTTTCTCATTTTAGTTAGAAAGTTTGCAGTCTTTCATTATTAAGCTTGATATTAGATGCAGATTTTGGTAGATATGTTTATAAACATATCTAGAAGTTTTTAGAAGTTGAGGAAGTTTTCATTTATTCCTAATATACTCACAATGTTTATCATGAATGAGTGTTTAATTTTGCCAAATTTATTTTATGCATCTACTGAGATGACCATAATTTTTTTTTCTCTTTTATTATAACATTGTGAATTACATCAATTGATTTTTAAAACTTAAACCAAATTTACATTGTTAGAATAAAACCTATTTGATGATGATGCACCTGATGGAATTTGACTTGTTGAAATTTTCTTTGGAACTTTTGCTTCTGTGTTTGTGAAGAGTATCGATCTCGCAGCTTATGGTTTTGTTAGCAGGGCAATACCTGCTTTATATAATGCATTGAAGGTGCTGTTTATTTTATTTCTGAAATATTTCCTTGGAATTAATTTTATTTCTTAAATGTTTGATAGAAGTCATTAGTACAGCCATATGGGTGAGGAAATTTCTTTTGGGGAAGATATTTAATTGCAAATTTAGTTTACTTAGTTGATGGGGGCAATTTAGATGGTCTATTTCTTCTTGTGTCAGTTTTGGCAAATTTGTTTTTCAAAGTAGTTTCTATTACATCTAAGTTTTCAAGTTTGTTCATATGATTATTCATAATATTTTATTATTACCCTTTAATTTCAAAACTATATAATGATGTCCTCTTTATTCTTGATTTTGGTAATTTTTAGTGGTTAGTCTAAGAAGAGGTTTATCAATTTTATTCTTTAAAAAAAACTAGCTGTGGTTTCATTGTTTTTTTTTTAAATTATTTCCACATTTTCTATTTTATTGTTTTCATCTGTCATCTTCATTATTTCTTTTACTTTTGGTTTTATTTATTTATTTAGTTTTTTAACTTTTTAAAAGTTTACTTACTTATTTTGAAAGAGAGAAAAAAGAGGAAGGGGCAGAGAGAGGGAGAGAGAATCCCAAGCAGCCTCCACAGTGTCATTGCAGAGCCTGATGTAAGACCTGAACCCACAAACAGTGAGATCATGACCTGAGCCTAAATCACGAGTCAGATGCTTAACTGACTGAGCCACAGGCACCCCTTACAGTTTTAATTTGCTCTCTTCCTTCTCCAGTCCTTCACTTCCTGCTCTTCTTCTCTCCCTTTCTCAGTTCTTAAGGTAGAAACTTGTATTATTGAATTTAAACTTCTCTTTTTTTCTAATATAAACACTAAAAACTATGTATTTCATTCTACACTTTTGTACTTGTATCTTACAGATTTTAGCATGTTGTGTTTTCATATTCAATTAGAAGTATTTACTATACCTTGTTTTTTTTTTTTTCATGAATTATTTAGAAATGTGTTCTCTAATTTTGAAGTATTTGGATATATTACAGAAATATTTCTTGTTTTTCTTTTGTTTCCAAATTTAATTCCATTGTAGTCAGGGAACATGTTATGGTTTTTTTTTTTTTTTTTTTTTTTTTTAGGTTTGTTTGTTTATTTATTTTGAGAGAGACGGAGACAGTGCAGGGAGGGAGGGCAGAGAGAGAGGACAGAGAAGGAATCTCAAGCAGAGTCTGTGCTGCCAGTGCAGAGCCCAATGTGGGGCTCGAGCCCATGAAGCTGTAAGATCATGACCTGAGCTGAAACCAAGAGTTGGATGCTTAAATGAGGCAACCACGCGCCCCACCATGTTATGTTTGATTTCAATTCTTGTTAATTATGGAAACTTACTTTAGAGTCAAACATACGATTTATCTTCGCGGATAGTTCATGTGCACTTGTAAAGAGTTTGCACTCTATGGATTTTAGCATGTAATTTTCTGTAGATATAAACTAAATTGGCTGATAGGCCAACCAACTAAATTTATATCTATATATTCTACCAAGTATTACAATATGAGCGTTGAAATATTTAACCATAATAGTGCACTTGTCTTTTTTTCCTTTTACTTGTATCAGTTTTTACGTCAAGTGTTTTGATAGTTGAAGATTAAGCCACTAAATTTCTATCTGACATTCTGGTAGAAGTTACGATAGAATATCATCTCTAGGTTCCATCTGCTTCTAGAATTAAAATAGTCTTCCTAATTGACGGTGTAGATGGAGGGGGCAGTGTATGAAATACAACAATCCATGGAAAAGTCAGGTGAGAGGTAGTCATGGTGGATGTTTACATGTGTTTTGCAGGAACCACAAGTGTGGAGGGAAAGTTGGTTATTTTCGAAAGATGTGTTATGTTCACGCAGGTCTTCAGTCAAATGGAGCAGGGGATTAAGTGAGGACTTTGACTGTAGGCAGGGACACAGGAGCACTTATTAGGATGGTGGTGGGTTAGAGTAAGGAATAGATACCAAGGCAAAGGCTCGTTGTGGATATTGTGTTAGAATAATGAGACAGGCTGAGAGTGCCAAACCATAGATGCGCAGCGCCTGTTACTGATAATGCCAGATATCAGGTCAAACTGTGGGATTAATCTGGGTAGTAGGTATAATATAATGAAAAGGGCACTAATTTTTGATTCAAGCAACCTTGAGTTCAAAGTACTTATTATAACTTTACACATATTTTGTGCTTTCTGATCTTGGAAGAGATACTTAGAAGAGATGCCTGTTTTCTCATTTTTGGAATTGAGATGATATCCATTTCACTGTACCTTTTTTACATCTTAGATGTAAAACATCATGAAATTTAACATATGAAATGTACAACACAGCTCATAGTAGGTTTTCTACAAATGTTAGATTTGTTCCTCCCTGGGAAATGCTACAGTTAGGATGAATATAGAAAAAGAGAATATGCAGCTCTGAGGCATTTATGTTGCGTCAAAATGAAGAATTAAAAAAACAATGCTTTTTTTTTTTCCTCCTCTCTCAGCAGTCCTTAATGCTTGAAGTATGAAAATCTTGAAGAAAGCTCTCTTCTCTGTTAGAAAAGTGAAATCTCACTGCTGAGAGAAGATAGTGGCCTTTTCAGACAGATGCCACCAGCTACCCATGATCGCTTCTCCCCTAAGTTGTGGCTTTGTTGTAGAACACATCCAAAGCCAGTGACTGCTGACAGTTTTGCCTTATGGGTTCTTCTGTCCATCACACCGCCTGTTTTTCCTGGGGGAGGGTGCTATTCTTAGATCCTAAGAGAGACTTTACTGTTGCTTTTCTTTTTTAATAGAAATTATTATTTAGCTCTGTAAAGTGAGAAATAAAAACCATTTTATAACCATTTATCCCTAATTCTCTTATAAGGCTGCAGTTGTCCTCATGTATGCTCTTTCATGCACCAAAACACTCATGGGTTTGGTTTATTGCCCTGCAGCTCTATGTTTGTATTCTCCTTATTCATCCTCGCTTGTGGCCCCTGTTTCACAGCCATCTGCTTTCGACAAATCCAGAATGACAGCACATTACTTGTAGTGGTCTTCCACACCCTTCCCTATCCTTGCACAACTGTGGTTAAATTGTCTTTATTTCACGATTTTACTGCCTGCCAAAGACGATAGCCATCAAAACTGATAAATCCTGAAGTGCTTCCATTAACCAATCAGGGGTTGTCACTGCTGTCAAATCTGCCCTGAGAGAGGCCATTTTTGGTAGCTTAGAATTCTTTGTGTGTCCACTGGGAATAGATATGTTTAGCCAGTTTAAAAAAAAAAAAAAAAAAGCTTTTTTGACTCCACACTTAGTTGCAGAAACCAGTTCTAGAAGCTCAAAAAAAAAAAAAAATTCTGCTCCTTTCAAAATTTAAAACAGGTTTGGTAATTTTCTTGTTGCTCTTTGCTTGTTCTAGAAGGTGATTACACCTACTTGTCTTAAACATGGTGAAGAAGAAACAAGCTTTGAAATTTCACACTTGGAGACAATCAAAGAAACCACGAGAGAATTTGTAGCAATCTGAACGCATCAAGAAACAATAACGATAGACAGGGCAGCAATGAGTGACACATGTTGCTGAGTGAGACTCTCTACGCTCAACAGCACCAAGTTTGACATTTAAATTGCAGGCAGCCCTGGGTCCATTCCAGGAGCTGCCTGTGGGTGAACACAGTTCTGATCACTTGCTTGAGGGGCGCAGTGGGGGTAAAGAGAAAAAAAGAGAAATCAAATTGTTCTCGGAAATCATGCTTAATGTAGAAATCTGGTTAATATTAAAATGCAATCTGCAGTTTTCAAGTATTCTATTCCTCAAGGAAAATATTTTCTGTTCAAGGGGCAGGAGCAGTAAGCACTCTCTTATTACATCACTTCCTATGTCAGGCCCAACTAGCATTCAGAATGTATTACTGTATTGATAATGCTAATTTCAAAATGATGCCTCCCCCCTCCCCCTTTGGTTAAAGGGTCTGGGCAAAATTCCAATCATATGGATCAATTTAGCTTTAGATGGTGCTGGCCAAACTGATATTTCATGCACTATATAGACCATAGTTCTTCCACATGCTCAGCAATAGTAGCCATGTGTCATCTCTACTCATAGCATAGCATTCTGTTTGCAAAAGTTTCCCAAGAGAGCAGCTCTCTCATGGGCTTTAGAAAAGAATATCAGCAGCTTCAGAAGGAAGAGACATCATATCTTTCTCTACACATGCAGTCTTCAGTCTTTGAATTACTAGGGAGTTAGGAATTGATTTCTGGAGCCCAACTTTGTGCTGTGTTCAAATGAACTCAGTATTTTCCCTGTAGGCTTAGCTGGCTTCATTGCAAATACTCTCATCACCAGGAGGACTTGTGGATGTAACCACTAGTGTTGAGCCTCCCTTTATCCAATTTTTTTCTGCAGTGTTTTAAAGCATGAAACTTATGGGGCGCCTGGGTGGCTCAGTCGGTTGAGCATCCGGCTTCGGCTCAGGTCACGATCTCGAGGTCTGTGAGTTCGAGCCCCGCATCGGGCTCTGTGCTGACTGCTCAGAGCCTGGAGCCTGTTTCACATGCTGTGTCTCCCTCTTTCTCTGACCCTCCCCCATTCATGCTCTGTCTCTCTCTGTCTCAAAAATAAATAAACGTTAAAAAAAAAAATAAAGCATGAAACTTACTAGAATGAAACTTTTCACATATCTGTCCCCTACATAATTACTCATTCATTAAAAAAAAAAATCAGTATGAGAGTACCTAGTGTTCTAGACCAGAAAACAACCGTTTCATTTATCTTGAGTCCCTCCACTTCTTTGAAGGCAGTGGGTGACCTGCAGGGTAGAGCTAATCGTACCCATGAAGAGCTCCAAGAGAGAAAGCTTACTTTCATTTAGCTGCTACTAATTCATCCTTTTAATTTAATCTTTTGCAGATTTCCTCCAGTCAGGAAATATTTTTTATTTTTATTTTCATTTTTTGAGGTAGAGAGAGAGTATGAGCAGGAAGAGGGACAGAAGGAGAGGGAGGGAGAGAATCTCAAGCAGGCTCCACGATCAGTGCAGAGCCCGATGTGGGGCTTGATCTCTTGATGATGAGATCATGACTGGGTTGAAATCAAGAGTTGGATGCTTAACCAAGCCACCCAAGTGCTCAGGAAATATTTTATACTAAATTTGATGGACCTGTCCATATTTGTTTATTTATTTATTGACATTCATAAATTCAGTGATGTGAAATGAGCATATTTTTAGAGCTAGCAATAAGTTTAGAGTCCATTCTTTGCTTTTAGAGCATCAGATGCTACTCAAATGTGATTAAAACCTGAGACCATATTCTTTATTTAAAAAAAAATTTGTAATGTTTATTTTATTTTTGAGATAGAGACAGAGTGCAAGTGGGGGAGGGGCAAAGAGAGAGGGAGACATAGGATCTGAAGCAGGCTCCAGGCTCCGAACTGTCAGCACAGAGCCCGACACCTAGCTTGAACTTACAAACTGCGAGATCATGACCTCAACTGAAGTTGACGCTTAACTGACTGAGCCACCCAGGCACCCCTCTTCTTTATATTTTTAATCCCTCATAATGACTACATTTCATGATGCAATTTTAGTGCAGTAAAACTGAACTACTTGAAATTATAGAATTTATTACATTGTTTTAGTTACAGTTACTAATTGATTGAAGCCTGCCAGCTGACATCACAGATGGTCAGTTGGTTAAACAATTGCCCTATTGTTTTTCTGTGTGAGCCAAATAACACCTATTTAGGTAAAGAGTCTTAGGCTGGTCACATCTGAGGGCCAACCAGTGCTCATATGACCGATGAATGCTTGCTTGTCTGAATGTTATGGGATACTGACAGTATTGTGATAGATTAATTGGTGTAATGACCACCCTGATATCTCAGTAGCTTATTTCTTAGTGACCTCAACACTCCATGAGGGGCTGAAGAGATTCTCTGTTCCACAAAGTAATTCAGGGACCCAGGATCCTTCATTCAGTAGGCCCCAGTATTTCTTAGGATACAAATGGATCCTCTGCAGCTGATGAGCTGGAAAGGGAGCAATTGAAAATGGCAAAGGCAAAAAAAAAAAAAAAAAAAAAGGCAAAGGCATACTTATTTCTAATTGCTGTTTCTAGAAGGTTACATATGCCACTTCTGCTCACATTCCATTGCTGGGCAGTGTTCATACAGATCCAATTGAATGTAAGAACAGGAGTGGAAGGTAGTCTAGAAGCATAGATATGCTGGTAAAGTTTAACAACTGGCTCTTGAGGAAGGAAAAAAAAAAGCCCTGATTCACAGCATTTGCCATTTCCACCATGGCCTATTTCGAGCTACTGATGGGGTATCCCTAAATGTGGACAGAGTGAGGACAGCGTGTGCACAGTCAGCCCTCATGAGTCAGCGTTCGTGCACTTCAGCACGTCACTGCCCCAGAGTATGCCAGGGAAGAAGAAAGCCTGGTCAGTGGTGGGCATGGCAATTGATCTCACTTATGGTGCGGAAGACTGAGTGAGATGGACACAGGCATGAGCTGTGGTGCTGACTGCTTCTAAGGTGCTCAGTGTACTTGGAGAGTGATGTCATTCATTATACAGATACCTAGTATCCTAATACATAGTTACTATTTCCCAGACACTGTCTCAAGGGATTGATATTTAACTCAGCAACTCCGTAACGTAATTATTACTTTTATCCTTATTTTACACTTAATGCAGACTATGGCAGACTTAGTAATTTGCTCAAGTAAGGCGTAATTGATTCTGCTTAGGATTCCATAGTAAGCTATGTGGAAATGAGGCATAAGAGCAGGGTCATGAAGGAGAAGATTTTAATAGGCAAGACAGAGAAAGAGGGAAGGAGGAAGGGAGGGAAAGAGAGGGGAAGGGAGGGGAGACAGGGAGAGGGTAACAGAGGGAGGGAGGAAGAGAGGGAAAGGAAGGGAGAGTGATAAGGAGGGAGGGAGGGAGAAAGATGTGTCTGAGTGTGTATGAGTATTTGGTTGAGGGTACTGTTCTAAGCTAAGGAAACAGGATAATGAATGTCAGCAAGGTAAGGTGTGTAAATTTATGATATAATGAAGATATTCATGTTCTTTGACCTTACTTCCAGGAACTTATCTTAAATAATTTTAACAAAATCCAATATTTGTTTGTATATATACATAAGATATTGTTACAGAATTTTTCATTATCAGTCAAAAGGAAGGCACAGGCCTAATAAGATAGTGATTTATGAAATTCCATCTGAGTACTGATCAGATGGTGATGGTGATGATGGTGGCAGAAACAATCTGTCGCTCTGTGTCAGGTCCAAGCAGGAATAAGCAGGAAAGGGAAAGCATGAGCCCATTGTACTGGCTTACCTAACTCATGAATGGATTGTATAAGGGTAATTAACTAACAGTTGCCTGATTATTTAGAAATATAAAGTATTTGTGGTAATGGAAAAATCAGAACACTAAATGGCAAGTAAAATGTGTATACATATACAGGAGGGGAAGTTTACATGCAAAAAAGAAGAAAAAGAAAAAGGAAGTCACAAATTTTGAGGTATGCCATTATATATAATATTTTTCCAAAATACTTATTAATATTTAATAAAAAGTTGATTTTTAATTAGAAAATTCATTTACATAGGTTTAGAGACTAGACCAGTGTAATTGGAGTAATGAGTAAGTGAAGGCTAGATAAAATTAACAATTAGGTTGCACACTGGAGACAATTCTAATTATCTTAATTTTAGAATATAAATATAAAATAATATATATTGTATAATAATATATTGATTACCTTTTTAAAAATGTTTATTTATTTATTTTGAGAGAGAGAGAGAGGGAGGGAGAGGGAGAGAGTATGAGCAGGGGAGGGGCAGAGAGAGTGAGAGAGAGAATCCCAAGCAGGCTCCATGCTGTCAGTGCAGAGCCTGACGTAGGGCTCGATCCCATGAACCATGAGATCCTGACCTGAGCCGAAATCTAGAGTCAGATGCTCCACTGACTAAGCCACCCAGGTGCCCCAATATTATCTTAATTATCATAATCTTAATTTAGGTGAATATAGTTCACACTTGAAAGGATGGGAGGTATTAGGGGCACCTGGATGGCTCAGTCAGTTGGGCATTCGACTTTGGCTCAGGTCATGATGCCACAGTTTGTGAATTTGAGCCCCACGTCAGGCTCTGTGCTGACAGCACGAAGCCGCTTCAGATTCTGTTTCCCTGTTTCTGCTCCTCCCGCTTCCCCCTCCCCCCCCACCAAAAATAAACATTTTTTAAAAAATGGGGAAAAAAAAGGATGGGGAGCTATTAGTAGTTTTTTGAAGAGGGGTATAATATGGTATGAATTTCACATCAGACAGGTGACTCAAGAAACAGTTCGATGATATCCTGGAAAAGCAAGACTATGAATTTAGTATACCAGTGAGAAATCTCTTGAAAAAAGACTAGATGAGTAAAGAAGATACAATTTAGGTCAGTAGCAGTAGAGTTTAAATGAAAAGGAAATGCATACATTGCACAGACAAAATCAGGAAGACATTGATTTTCGTCATAGGGGAAAGAGAGAAAAGCAAGTTTGAAGAGGGAGAAGATATAAAGAAGTTGTGGGAGAAGCTGATTCGGAAATTTTAGGCTACACTGCATCAATATAGCAGCATGCTCTATATTTGGAAATGCTCTGTGGAGATGGATGGACGTTTAGATCTGAACTGTGGAGAAACATCAGGGTAGGGGGTATAGATTTGGGGATCATCAGATTAGAGTCCCTTGTATACAAAGTGAGAGAGAAGGAGATGGGCCAGACACAGGCTGGGGAGGAAGCAGAAAGAGGTGCAAGAAGAGGAACATGGTGGTGATGGGGGGGCGGGGGGGGGGGG